>NW_028327182.1:16063500-16366250 GCF_987537825.1 Furipterus horrens
CAAGTGGACGCTGCATGTTCTCGTATACTCCACATGCCACAGGGTTCGAACTTCTGGGATTAAATGCATTTAACTTCTGTGTTGAGACAGCCAAGTTTTTTGACATAAAGGGCCTCTGAAAGTTTTGATCCCAACTGAAATCAAATGACTTCACATTTGTTATTGATACCTATTGATCTTCTATCCCCATGTCAGTGCCCTTTGACTTTTTTAAGGTTCATGTCATTCCACACTGTGCCACTCATAATAAAGAGATTGGATTTACTTCATCTTTTTGCCAACCTGTAACACTAAAGATCTACACAGAGCAATTACAAGTGTCTCCAGGCTATTACATAGAGCAGGTTTCTAAACAGTGACACTATTACCATTTGAATTAAATAATTCTTTGATACAGCAGACTGCTCTATGGATTGTAGGAGGTTTAGCAGCATCCCTGTCCTTTATCCGCTGGATGCCAGTAGCATCTTTTCCCCAAATTTTAGTGAGAATTGACACTGTCTCCAAATATTGCCAGATGTTCCCTGGGTATAAAACTTGCCCCTGGTTGAGACCTACTGTCAGAAAGGAAATGATTTTAAGAAATTCAATCCTTTCCATCATGGACTTCATAACCTAAACTGACACATTAATTCAGACTGCAGCTGCAGAGAGGAAGAACAACAAAATATTAAGGAAGAAAATATAAACACATAAACCTGGAAAGTTGCTCACAATAAAATTCTAAGAACAATAGATGTATTAAAAAATTGTAGAAACCTCTACTCAAGTCAGTGTGTCTGAAACTGGGGAATAAATTCATTTCATAATTATATGTTCATTTAATTTATGCTTGGAATCACAAATGGATTTGACTTGGTTATAATCATTTTTAAGACATGATAGTAGAGAAAACAAGAAAAAAGCATAGACATTTTAAATAGCTTCAAACATAATGGATTCAGAGACAAATAATGGTATTCAATTGCAAAAGTAGATTTAAAATGTCATAAGTATCTACAATTGCACTATTATCTTTTCTTACTGTGCCATTTATACTTAAAAAAAAACAGCTATTTATAGTAATCTACTTATTTCATGAAAAATGACAATAAAAAAATCAAAATTTGAATCCTAACTGAATGTAGTGTAATTCCATGTACAAAGTGACAAAAAACCATAAATGGCAGTTGACCAATTGTGATGTCAAAGTAGCTAAACTGGTACCAAAAACATAATTATTCTTTTCATTTATTATAATAGTTTTCAAAGAAACAATAGCTATTATACTTGAACTGTAAAGTTACCATGAAGTTTGAATTTTGGGCTGCCCAAATTAATTTATTCATAACATATAAAGCATATTAGAATTATTTTAAAAATCAAATATTCTGAAGTGTATTAATGATGCCAACTTAGTCTGCAGGTACTTCAGCTTGAAAATTGTGACTCTCGTTTTGGTTTTCAGTTTGCTATTGTGTAGGAAGATGGATCCATTCTCCTGATTATGGTGGTGTCCACAAGATAATAAAATATCAAGAAAACTGATTTTTTTAACATTACCTATATATTTTCTTTTCATCACAAATATAAACATGGTGAGAAGCCAACAATGTAACCTTCAAATTTAGTTTGACTTACATAGGGCTAAATACATGAGTTCCATATTCACTACAAAGTTATGCAGCTTAAATTACACAACATTGGCTAAATACTTGGGTTTTGTAATATTCAGCAGGTATCGGGAAGTTTATATTAAATTGACAGACTATTTCTGCATAGTTTTGAATTGTTTGTTCTTTTTTTTTGTTCTTTTTTTTTGGTGAATTTTTTAATATCTTGATTCAGAAAACAAAATAAAGGAGTCAAGAGGAAGATAGACAATGCTTCAGTAATCTCTTTTTTTTTTTTTCGTTTGAGCGTCTTCCATGGATGAGAGGACATATCAGGCTAAGAGGTTCTCTGGGAACAAGGGCTTCTTCCGGAATCCTGTTGTGGTCCTTTTGTTTTCTTTCCTTTTTATTTATTTACTTTTTTTTGGGGGGGGGCATGGATTTTCACTCAAAGTTCATCTTCTCACTCTGGTTCAATCTTATGCATATATTCATATGAAGTCATCAGGCCTGATATTCAGAGTTTGGATTAGTACTATCAGATATAATTTTTTCTGTCTTTCTGGATATACTCTTGGTCCATCATCTCCTTATTCACCATATTCTGATCAATAGCATATGTGACGCTTGGTTTCTCCACATATTCACCCACCGCTAGCACGCCTTTCTTTTTCATTTCAGTCATTCTGGTGGGAGAAACTGGTCTTCTTTATCTGAGAAATATTTTCCCTGGGCTCAAGCAGAGGGAAGGCAGAGAGCACTGGAGACACTTGGGGAGAGTTTGGCGCGGTGGCTTTGAGGGGAGAACTGGGCGAGCAGCAGACCGGTCCCAGTGCTGACTCATCCCCACACTGCAGGCAGACCATTTCCCTCCGAGTGGCGTCAGCCTGAGGGGAAGCAAAAGCCCTGCCTACAGGAATTAAGCTGCCACACCCTCGGTCCTTAAGCCTGACGGCTAATCTGTTTTGTTCTTAATTAGCCATAAGTGACTGGCCTAATATTTAAGTGATATTTTAAAAGATAAACAGGTCTTCTGAAGAACATACATTCCTTTAATTTTAGAAACTAATAGAAATGATTCTGTGTTGAGCTATTCTTGAACAAGCAATTAACCCGTTACACAGTGAATTCCCATTTATACTAAGAAATTGATTTATCTAAAATTTTAATTTTGACCACATGAAGATATTACTTGGGTTAAATTCTCCACAGTCAGACGTCTTTAATGCAAAAAGAAATGTTTTGTGGTAGTTTAGAACTTAACTTTTGAGTTAAATCTGTATTTGAATCTTGTTTCCACCACTTTCCAGATGTGTAGACAGGCAGCTTTCATAAGCCCCAGGGTTCTCATTTGTAAAATGAAGCAACATCTTGGGTCCCTGAGAGAATTAAAATAAGATAACTTTTTAAAATTGCTTAGCATGGTGACTGGCACAGAGTAAATGATCAAAAATTATTTCTATTATTATTGCAAAAATTATTGTTATAAAAATTAATTCAACTTGATATTTGAGCATTCTATAAAAACAAAAACATAAGCTTCTCTATATGCTCTAGGTAACAAAAACATTGTTACATGCATGTGTTGTTTTTCTAATGGAAGTGCAGAGAGAAATACCCAAATGACAGTGTTTCTACTGGGAAAAGGCATATCATTCCATAAGGACTTCAGGATAGAGGTTTTTTGTTTTGTTTTTTTTTCTGAAATACCTCATTTAGTTGATTATGTTCATGGTGGTTTTTTTTTATTATATTGACATACAATATTATATTAGTTTCATGGGTACACATAGTGATTAAACATTTATATAACTTATGACATGATCACCACAACTCTAATCACCATACATAGTTATCAATATATATGACTATATTCCTTATGCTTTCATTGCATCCTCGTGACTTATTTTGTGAATGGAAATTTGTAAACCTTTATACGTTTTCCCTCTTCTGCCCATCCCCTTACCTCTGCACCTCTGACAGCCATTAGTTTGTTCTCATGTATCTATGAGTTCGTTTCTGTTTTGTTTTGTTTGTTCATTTGTTTTGTTCCTTACATTCCACATATAGATGAAATCATATACTATTTTTATTTCTCTGTCTGGCTTATTTTACCTATCATAATACTCTCTAGGTCCATCACGTAGTTTCAAATGGTAAGATTTCATTCTTTTATATGGCTAAGAATTTTTCATTATATATATTCATATGACTATTGCTATATATATATTCATATTTTCATGGACACTTGGGTTGCTTCCATATCTTGGCTATTGTAAACAGTGCCACAATGAACATAGAATGCATATATCTTTTTGAATTAGTTTTTCATTTTCTTTAGATAAATACCCTTAAGTGGAATTGCTGAATTATAGTTCTATATTTAATTTTTTGAGGAACCTCCATAATGTTTTCTATAGTGACTGCAGTAGTTTACAAGCCCAGCAACAGTGTATGAGGGTTCCCTTCTCTCCACAGCCTTACAAATACTCGTTCTTTGTTGCATTTTTGATAATAGCCACTCTGACAGTTTTAAAGTGTTATCTCACCTTGGTTTTAATTTGCATTTATCTGATAGTGATGTTAAGCACCTTTTCATGTGTCTGTTGGCCACCTGTATGTCTTCTTCGGAGAAATGTCTGTTCAGTTCCTCTGCCCATTTTTAATTGGATTGTTAGGGTTTTTTGATGTTGAGTTGCATGAGCACTTTATGTAGTTTGGATATTTACCACTTACCAGATATTAGCAAATATCATCTCCCATTCAACAGGTTGCCTTTTCATTTGGTTGATGATTTCTTTCACTGTGCAAGTTCAGAGGAGAGCCTGTTCAAAACTAAACACTTCTGAGGATAATACTGCGAACCTTTAAGGTCAAGAGTTAATTTTGAATATGTATTCAAATATAATTTTGAATACTTGACTCTTTCATTCCATAATCATGTTTTTATCTGTATTCAATGGTCCATAATTCTGTTTTGTTTTGTTTTTAATTGGTTTCTTATTTAAGAACTCAAGGACATTCAGATATTTGGGAGAAGAGAAGGAGGATATAAATCATATGTAAGTTCATCTGCAGTTTGCATATTTAAGAGGTATATTTCTCTGTCTAAAGAATGTCAAAACATTCTCAAGATGGGTCAAAGACTTAAATGTAAGCCGTGACACCATAAAAGTCCTAGAGGAAAACATAGGCAAGAAAATATCAGATATCTCACGTAACAATCTCTTCACGGATACATCTCCTAAAGCAAGAGAAATAAAGGAAAAAATAAATAAATGGGATTACATCAAACTGAAGAGTTTCTGCTCAGCAAAAGAAAACATCAGCAAGATGAAAAGGAAACCAACCATATGGGAAAACATATTTGCCAATGACATCACAGACAGGGGACTGATTTCCAAAATATATAAAGAGCTGATACGACTCAACATCAAGAAAACAAACAACCCAATTAAAAAATGGGCAAGGGACCTGAACAAACACTTCTCCGAAGAGGACATACAGAAGGTCCATAGACACATGAAAAAATGCTCAACATCATTAGCCATCAGGGAGATGCAAATAAAAACCACAATGAGATACCATTTTACACCAGTCAGAATGGCCATCATCAACAAATCAACAAGCAACAAGTGCTGGCGAGGATGTGGAGAAACGGGAACCCTACTGCACTGTTGGTGGGAATGCAGACTGGTGCAGCCACTATGGAGAACAGTATGGAATTACCTCAAAAGATTAAAAATGGAACTGCCTTTTGAACCAGCGACTCCACTACTAGGATTATACCCGAAGAATCTTGAAACACCAATTCAAAAGAACTTATGCACCCCTATGTTCATTGCAGCACTGTTTACAATAGCTAAGTGCTGGAAACAACCTAAGTGCCCATCTGTAGATGAGTGGATCAAAAAACTGTGGTACATTTACACAATGGAATACTATGTAGCAGAAAGAAAGAAGGAACTCCTGCCATTTGCAACAACATGGATGGAACTAGAGAGAATTATGCTTAGTGAAATAAGTCAGGCAAAGAAAGAAAAATACCATATGATATCACCTAATACAGGAAACTAAAGAACAACACAAAAAAAGGAACTAAATAGAACAAAGAGCAGAATAGCAGTCAATAGGGGGGAGGGGAGAGGGAGAGAAGGGGGATAAGTAAGGGAAGGGTTTAATTAAAGAGCCTGTATGAAAGACTCATGGACATGGACAATGGGGAGGGATATGATTGCGGGAGAGGGGGTAGGTTGGGTGGGGGAGAGAAATTAGGGGAAAAGGGGACAACTGTAATTGAAAAACCAAAAAAAAAAAAAAAAGAATGTCAATACAGATGCTAAAATAAATCAAGATGTATTTTTAGTAATATTAATTCATTGGACTTCGTCGGCAGCCGTCCGTCTCGAGAGACGATGGTGTAGCTTCTTAAGAGTCTATCTGCACCGCCGAGAATGGCTGTGCAGTCCAACTCAGGAGTGACACGGTATCTGTCTCCTCCCGTGTTGAATTGACATCTTGCAATGACGCTGGAGTGTCCTCTCCAGTGAAGCTGAAGCTACAGAGCCTGGGCAGGGTGATATGGAGGGTCTGCTGTTGCCCATGCAGCAGATCCCCCCTCTCTTCGCAGCTGAAGGGTCCAAGGGAAAGACGGAGTCAATACAGCTTGGCTTCAGGTGCGCCGCAGGAGTTGCCGGTGTTGACTACAACGTCAAACCGCCTTAGGGACTCCGGCTCCGGATTTTCTGTCGGGGTTTACTCCCTTAGCCTTTCCCCTGAAGAGGTATGCCGCAAGGCAGAGGAGGTTTTTTGGAGTCAGAGTTCATTGGACTTATTACTCAATTAACATTATTACAAGTTCCCAACTATTCCAATCTGGAGTTTTCTGTCCCTTAAAATTCAACTAAAAATTCACCAACATGTAGCATATTTAAGACTGTCATTCTCCACAGAGACCAAGGAAGACATTTATTTCTGTGCTGTGCTTCCCACCACCCAGGATCGCTTAGCAGTGTTTGTGTTTTAATTATATTGCTCAGTGTATGTTAATCATATTGGTCAAGGGACAGACTATTCCTCACCTGCATTCTAAGACCCAAAGTTGTTTTAAATGATGTACATTTAAAGCTATAAAAAGGAACGACAAGAAATTGAATTCTATGTAAATTTATTCTGATAAAGAATTTATTCTGTTGTAACAATTTAAACAAAATCCAAATAATTGCAACAATTTTTATTTTAGCAAGACAGTTGGAAAACAGTTGTTTTTTTTTTGTTTGTTTGTTTTTTCTTGGAGTTTACGTACTTTTTCCCTGTGCCCTGAACATATGAAATAACATCTTACTCTATGTAACTGTTAGCCTTTGTTATGATATTTTAAGGTTTTTTTCACTGCTAGTTGATTAATGCTACCATAAAGGAAGGTTATTATTTTGTATGCATTTATTATATGACAAGGTCTGTCCAGAAGGTATCCAGCCATGTAATAGAAAAAATAGAGACATTTATTGAAGAAGATAAGGTATCCAGACATGTAATATGAAGAATAGAGGCATGTACTGAAGAAGATACAAGAGACAAGAAACAATGTACATAGTACAATGACACCTCAGTCCCCTTCAAATTAGGCCTCACACAGTTCTCCCGTCACCATCAGCTGCTCCATCGTATTTTCATGAATCTCATTGACAGTCTGAAATCTCCTGCCCTTCAAAGGTGATTTTAGTTTTGGGAAAGGGCTCAGATCTAGGCTGTAGGGGATGCTGAGTCACCTGGGTGATCTGATATTTCACAAAAAACCTGCATGAGACATGATGCATGAGTGGGTGCCTTGTCATAATGAAGCTGCCGATAACCAGTTGCCCATAGCTGCAGCCTTCTGAATCATCCAAAATAGTTTCTGTGGCGGAATGTTCAAGTTTAACACAAAATGTGATGCAGATTCCTTGCTCTTATCGCTCAGTCATTTTGAACACAACAGCCACACAGTACACATGCTCACTCAACAGCGTCTACCACCCCCACTGACTAGTACAGTGAAGTCATCACTGTTCACACATGCACATTCCAGTCCACTCTCCTTAGCTGCCAGGTTACATAGATGTCATACAAACCATTCTTGTTATAGTAACAATGGCTGGACTTCTTTCAGACAGACCTCAATATACTGTTATAGGAACCTCATAAATTTTAAATATGACTAGTAGCTTTTCCTCTGAAATATTTTTAAACACCTTGTAAGAGGTTTTTCTAGGTATATGACAATATGTATACAAAATTTTAAATAATCTTATTTCTAATAATTATATTACTTCATTTTCTTCACTTCAAAACCAATTTAATTTATAGAGCTGACTTTATAACAATATATGTTATGCTAATTGCCATTGGTTTGTAGTAATCTTTATATAATATTTGCATTCTATTCTATTTTTCTTTACACAGCTTGTTTTTGAAATTAGGATAGACTGTCTGGTTTTACCAAATCCTGCCTCAGTTTCAAGTGATGTGAACATACTGATTTGTTGTAATTCATTTATGAAATAAATTATGTTATAGATTGCCAATATTAAATAACCATTAAAAAATCTGTGCACTTTAAAAAAATCTTGTTCACTTTTCTCATTAAATTTTAGATAACATAATACTGACTTTGAGATTTTTTCATTGATCCCTAGTTTTTAAAAGTATGTTTTTTAACTTCAAGTTGCTAAAAGTTTGGTATGTGTGTATTTAATATTGGTTTACTTAAAGTCATGCTGGCTCTTGCTTGGGCAATGTAGCCTGCACCTAATACAGTTTATTGAAGTTTTTGAGGGGAGATTAATACATGACCAATTTAATGTATTTTTAAAGAAATAAGACATAAATGTTTTACCTCTTCTTAAGATCTTTACATCACAAAACTTATTTACTTATTTTTCATTATTGTGTACATATAATAGTGCTTATTGATTTTATGTGACATTTCATATGATTTATTTCATTTTCTATGTAATTCATTAGTACTGAGGGATATATATTAAATCTCTCATTACAACTGTATTTTGAAAGAATTTGTATTCCTAGGCTTTTTTCTTTATGAATACATGGCTATAAAACGTCATGGAAATTTTTATTATGCATGCTATGTGCATTATATTTTATTATTTTGATCTTTAATTCATCTTCTATTAGTATTGCATTTTCTTTTCTTTTATTTGAAATTTCATGATAACACATTGATTGTATTTTTATTATATTTATTTTATTGTATATATAAAATGCACCTTTAACATTTGCATGGTATTAAATAGGAATATAATTTTAGTTTTTTCACTTGTGGACAGACAGTAGTACTAGCACTGCTTTTTGAAAATTATCTTTTACTCACTGTTTCAAAAGTTTTCTTTGCTCAGATATCAAGATTCCACAAGTGCATTAGGCTGTGTCTGGGTTCTCTGTTTTATTGGTGTTTGTCTATCCCAATGCCCATACAACATTTCACAGTAACATAACATGTATTGAAATCTGGAAAATCCAGTGCCTCTCTGTGGTAGCTTATATATGGATGCAATGTTTTTCCTCTCCTCCTATAGAGAGATAGGTCTTCCCTTGAATCAGGATGGCCAGAGAAAATTAATTGACTTATCAATGAAATGCAGAGGAAATACAAATGCTGGTACTCCAGGGTTAGGCATAAAAACCTTGCAGCTTCCACCTGAGTCTCTTGAAATGCTATCTCTTGGAAAGCTCATTGTCAGAACATAGGTGTCATACTAAGGGAAAGCCAAGCCAGGAGGAGGGGCCTTGTGAAAACAGGCCACTAGACAGCCTCAGCTGAGCTTCTAACCTTCATTCGGAATCAGCCGACAACAAGGCGACCAGACCCAAAGGACAGACCTGAAGGACATCGAGCCTAGGTAATATTTCAGATGCTTGCAACCTTAGGAAACACTTAACTACAACTACATAGAAGCCCCCCAGGCAAAAACGACCCTCCTAAGCCCATTCGATCCAAAACAATGAAATAATAATAATAAATTATTCTTTGAAACCAGTAAATTTTGAGGTAGTTAATCATACATCAGTAGGTAATCAGGATACTCTCTTTCATATCCTAAATTCTTTTCTAGTATTGGTTTTTTAGTCTTAATTATTAATTTTAAGGTCAGCTTATAATTTCGTTTTTAAAAATTAAGAATGTGAATAGAATTCATGTACAGATTAATTTGAAAGAAGTGTCTATAAAGTAAATAAAAAAGAAACAAATTACAAGTCTCTAGGTTTGGAAGTAAGTCAACAAATAAAAGTAAAGTAGAATCATACATTTGTTTTCCTGTCATGCAAGTTTGTTGTTGATGAACCCAATTATACATCAGGACTCAAATGAAAATGAAATTTTAGAAATAAATACTATAAAATTCAAGTATTTTTAAATAAATGAGTTTTTAAAGATTTATGTCTTCAATTTAAGAAAAAATTTTAAACTCTACACCACCACCACCATTTCATAAAATTTAATGCACAAATACTTGTGCTTCCCAACATGTCAAGAGATTATTTTCATATGTTGGAAGATTTGATCCATGCATCTTTTAAAAATTTAGAACTCGTTTGCTTCTAAGGCTGAGAGGCTTTTGAAATAAGTTTGTGTTAGCTACAAACAACAATCTTTTCAAGGCTTAGCAACCAGGCTCTGCTTTTAGCAAAGGTCTTTGAAGAGTTTCTTTCACTGCTTTTGCCTTTCCTCCTACACATACCCGGGTCCCTAACATCCCAATTAAAATGAGAGGCAAGGAGAGAGGGAGGAAGGGAAGGAGGGAGAGAGGAAAGAAAGAAGGAAGGAAGGAAGGAAGGAAGGAAGGAAGGAAGGAAGGAAGGAAGGAAGGAAGGAAGGAAGGAAGGAAGGAAGGAAAGAAGAAAAGGAGGGAGGGAAGAAGAAAGAAAAAATTGTTTAAAATGGGTTAGTGCAGTGTTTCATAGTTTAAAAGTATACAAATGTCAAATGTACACTTATTCACCTACTTACATGTAAGTTTTGGGATAGAATCCTTCAGCAAACAACAAGCTTATTGATTATAAAGCTTCCAGCAGGGCTTTCCTGCCAATGTGTGCTTTTTTGTGAAGGAAAAAAAAAAACAAAAAACAGTGATTTGGAAATGAGCCACCTTTATTTTAAGTTCCCCAGTCAACATGTTGCCACAGCAACCCAAGTTCTTGCTATCCGGGAAAAGACAGATGCCTTTGCTTCTATCAGGATGCAAAGCTTAGAGAAGGAAAAAGGGAAAAAGCAATGAAAAGTCATCATTTCATTATTTTCCATGTGAATTGTTCTGAGTTGGCTTTGGGCCTTAGTTTTGATCCCCAGTATCCTTCAACATGTATTCAAGCCACTCAATATTGTAATACTTCTTTTCCATTAATTAAATAATTACATCCAACACTATCTCATGATTCGGTTGAATTCACTTACTGCCCAAAACAGTCATTTTTCAACTTAAAGTAGTTCATATTATTATGCAATGTACTGACCAAGATGATATTTAACTGTACATAAGAGGAGTAGCTGTGTCCAGAGCAGAAAAAGATGGGGACTTGGAAAGGAAAGGAGGACCAGAAAGCCATCTCCATTTTTAGTTAAACATAGATGTGGATGTTTGGCTGTATGTGCTTATTCTTTCTCACCCCTGAAGCTTCACTAAAATGAAGGTAAGCCATTTTGTGCATGTTTCAACTAACAAAGGCAAAAATAAGAGGCAAGAGTAGGCAAAATATTGTGCAGAACAGTTGAAGGTGGAAAAGAAATATAACAGTAAATAAATTTACAGAATAGAGGAAGGTTCCATTGAGCCATCTTGCCAGGAGGACACTGAAGAACAGGAAGCAAATTTAAATAGAAGTACAAGCAAACTTAGGGTCAATGTCTACAGAAGGCAGTGTATTAAAACAGCAACAACAACAAAAATCAGGAAATTGGTTTAAAAAAACCTGCTTCAAGAAAAGTCAGAGCTTTCAGACCCTTTCACCTCCTGAGGCTAAGATACCAAACACAGTCAACAGGGAGGGGGTCACCTAGGTCTCAACGTGGGAAAGTTAATAAAAAGTTTACATGTTATACATCACTCTACAATTTCATTTGATTTAGTGTTCGCATTTTTTCATTACTAGACTTGATTTTTCAGAACAGGTTTAGGTAGACGGAAAACTCGAGCAGATAATCAGAGAGTTTCCATGTATGTCCTCTCCTCTGAACACCGTTTCCCCTTTTTTAACATTTAGCTTTATGTGACACAGTTGCTAAAATGTCTAAACCAACAGTGATACCTTCCTATTAGCTAAAAGCCCTAGTTTACATTCTTTGTGTTGCACTGCACTGTGAGTTTGACAAATGTGTAATGTCATGTCTCTACCATTAAAATATCATTCGAAATAGTTTCCTTGCTCTAAACCTCCCCCTACGCATCCCTCTTCCCAGTCCACCTGAACTGCTGCCAGCCGCGGATCTATTTACTGTCTCTATAGCATTGCTTAACCAGAAAATGTTGTACCGTCGGAACAGCACGGTATGGAGCCTTTTCACACTGGCTTTGTTCACCTAGTCATATGCATTGTTAAAGCCAAGCTGCCTGGGTCATGTGAAAATATACATGTTGGTACTGGAAGAAGAATTTAGGGAAGATAATATTACAATTCTGGATACTGATTTAAGCCAGTCATATCCCACACAAATGGACCCAACCTGGGAGCAGATACCCACAACAAGTCAGCGCCCCGAACTTTACTAATTACTCTACCAACTCTGGCATTGAATTTATCACTTACACATGCTCAGGTACTCTATTTAATTATTTAATTTTTTTCCATAGTTAAAAAAAGACAATAATGCTGATCCAATATTGGGATAAATACTTCAGATTGTCCGGTTTATTCAAATGTATTTTCTCCTCTGGTTTTCACAAGCTGCGTTAGCCAAGGGACAGTCTCAGAGGCATCGCCCATAACTGTGGAGTAAATCGCAGCGCAAGGAGCACCACGGGCTGGATTTCATCCCTGAGCCTGTGTTCTCCGCAACTGAGCTAAACAGTACAAATGGGCAACTCAACATGGCGGACTGTACTTAGAAATATTTTCTGGATGGCTGGTTTCTTCACACAAAAACCACAACTCCTTCCCAGAATATCTGAATATTTATTTACTTTTCCATTGCTGATTATGTATAAGGAACTGAAAAGTTTATCACAATACACAATCACATGTATAGCCTCGAAGTTTACAATGCAATAGATCATCTGCCTTTTACATGTTGGAATGATCTGTGTCTTTATGAAAATAATTTAATAACTTACCACTTGGCTATATTTTATCACACATGGTACACTTAAGTAGTTAAGCAATATTAGTCACCTGTTTTGTATTAGGCTTGTATTACTTATTATACAAAATATGTTACACAGATCATACTTTGTTTTGACTATTGAAAAACTATGCTTACTATGTTTACTGCTGTAATTTAGTAATTCTGTGAGAGTTCAGAGCCCCCTTGGGAATTCCTCATATTGACATGACATGCCAAATTGCCAGAATCTACATTTTGATATCTATTTATAATTTTACTTAAAAAATATGTTGAAACCCAAACAATTATCTCTTTGGCTGTTCATCAGGAGAGTTTCAGTAGTTTAAGCATTTGTATTCTAGGGCTGGAATGATTTACCATTTAAAGAAATGTAAGGAGGTCCTGGTCGGGTAGCTCAGTTGGATTCAGTTGGGTCGAGCATTGTCCCAATACACCAATGCTGATGGTTCCATCCCTAGTCAAGGTACACACAAGAATCAACCAGTGAATGCATAAGTAAGTGGCACAACAAATCAATTAATGTTCATTCTCTCTCTCTCTCTCTCTCTCAAAATCAGTTTAAAAATTAAAAAAGAAATAACATGGAAATTTTAGAACAGGAAACTATAATGGCTGAACTAAAAAACACAATGAATGGAATAAAAACTAAATGAAGGGAAACAATGAAAGAATCAGTAAATTTGAAGGTAGAAAAGAAAGAAGTTAGCAAATCTGAACAATGGAGCAAATGTAGATGAAAAGAAAAAATGAACAGAAGTGCAGGGTCTTGTGGGGCTATAATAAAAGACCTAACATTTGTGTCATTAGAGTCCCAGAAGGAGAGCATAAAGAAGAAGGAGCTAAAAGAATACTCAAAGAAATATGGCAGAAAGGTTTGCAAATTTGGCAAAAGAAGTAAATGTACCTATTTTTTAAAAAGCTGAATGAAACACAAAAACAATAACCCTAAAGAAGTCCACACCAAAACACATTGTATTCAAACTTCTAAAAAAGCAAAGAAGAAAACTCTTGAAGGCAGTGAAAGAAAAACCAGATATCTGTAGAGAAGTTGTCACCAAGAGACCTACCTTGTACATCAGAGTTTAATAATCTGACTCACATGTACTCTACAGCATCTGGACCCAAAGAGAGCCTCCCTAAACCAAAGGAAAAAGTTTTTCACCTGATTAGTGAAAAGACACAGAAACTTTTAAGCATTTTATCCATCACTATAGAATTGACTGTATACATCTATGTTTAAATTAACAATAATATTTTTAAATGTTGGTTTTATCACTCTCAGTAAATCCTTTGGCATATTCATGAAGTATAATGCTAACTAACCCTCCCTGATATTGTTGCAGATGGCTCTCCAGATAAATCCCTTGATCTATAGCAAATTACAAGTTCTAAGACCCTGAATGGCCAAAGAAATTAAACCTTAAAGAGTGTGTTCCCAAATGTCAGGATGCAACATCTGTTCCATAGATTTAAAAATTAGAATTAAAAGAAAAATACAAGATATTACACTATTTAATTTTGGGTTTGTGATCATAGAATTTCTTTCTTTCTAATTTTTCCCATTTTCTTTAAAGCAAGAATTTGAATTATGTAAACAAAAAAACTATTAAAATATTGCCAAATTTGATAAAAATAATATGTTACCCATTCTCAGACTTAGAGTCCAGTGTACAAAATATGTGATGTGTAAGTAAGTATTTGGCAATGCGCAATATGATTTTGGGAAATCCGCCTACATTATGATAATCTACTTAGGGTGACTCCTCTTCTTCACGGAGACTCAACTCTTTATTCTTTAATTTGTTCTTCCATATCATCTTCCATCTGTTACTTGTGTGCCCTTCTAATATCATTTTCCCTGATGAAACTGTTAGTTTTGTCTGTGTTTCCTATAACATAATCCTAATATTTAATCTATTATCTATCACAAACATGTTTGTGGATACATGGGGATATGTGTGTATAGGTGTGTTTGTGACTTTGTACATGTATATGTATAACCATATGTGTACTTGTGTGGTTACATCTATGTATTGCCTATATATGTGTATGAGTCTATGTGTGTGGTTAGGTGTGTGCAGATTGTGTATGTGTTTGTGTGTTTATGTGTGAATATTTGCTTTTTATTTGTCTCTCCATCTGCCTACTTGTAAACTTTTATGCCTTATCTACCTACCTAGTTACATTTCTCTTATGTACCTATAGTCCAAAACAAAAATCACTTCATATCGTTAAGAATATTCTTTCACTTAAAAAATTCAAATGACAACCTAACCAAATATATATGCTTAACACTTAAAATATGTGAGTGATTAGGCCAGTTACTGAGATTACAAAGTTAAAAATGTATAGTTTCATAGAGAGCAGGATGACAGTTAAGGGGGAGGGGGGTGGCTAGGAGGTGGAGGAACTGAGCAAAAAGGGAAAAGGATTCATGGACCTGGACAAGAGTGTGGGGATTGCAGGGGGGAGGGGGAGTAAAAGGGGACTAAACAATAATGTGAAAAATAAATAAGAAGTAAATGAAAAAAATGTACAATTTCTGCAATTAAACTTTTCTTCTCTTAAAAACAGTTTTTAGAAAATCAAGATTATGGATATGCAACTAAAATGTAACTTATTTTAGTCATTGAACCAAAGTTATATTTCTTAACATTTCATTGATTAAAAGCTTAAGATTCCTTAGTCTTCCATGGCAGATACTAATAATCTGACTCAGGTGTTCTTTCCAATGTTCCTGCCTGATGTCCTGACATCTGACTGCTGTCTGGACCTGAGTAACTCACCATTTCATAAATATTCACTCCTCAGCTGCCTCAAAATGTTAAACATGCTCTTTCTTTTCGGCCTATCTCTTCCGTCTCTTCCAGTTGTGATATGTTTAATCTGATCCACTTTCCCAAACTAGCACAGATTCTCCTTAGGAATGTATACCTCCTCAGCGGCCTTTCTTTAGATTGTAGTTCTCTGATAGCAATTCCCATCATCTGCATAAATCAGTCAAAAAATAGTGTGTTGGCGGTGTTCTCATTACCGTGTTAGGCACGAGGGATGCAATCACAAACACAAGGGACATTGCTCCCACCCACTGGGAGTTTAGGGCCCAGCCGTCAAGGTGGACTTCTAACAGACTGTGTAAAATAAGTGCATAATGAAGAGCAAGTGCTGTGAAAGCATGTAGAGAACACTCTGGAAGCTTGTAGGAAGCATGTGTGTGTTGTTTATGTGGAGGAACATTGCTAGATGGCCAATACACCTCCAAGAGAATTTGCATACATAGGAGACATCAAATATTTACTAAATAGCTAAAGAGTTTTAAAAATACTTAAAGCATTAGTTCAGTTCATAGTAATAAGTAAAGAGACTAGTTGTACAAGTAGGCTGCTTTTCATTCATTTTTTTAATCATATTATTCCAAGCCCATAATAAGGTTCTAATAGAATGTTACCACATCTTCTTTATTTCAGGCACGTTGATGTTCTTAGTAGACCATACAAATCACTTAGAAATCAAACTGTGATTTTTGATGATAACCACAACTGTTCTTTTGTGAGTTCAGGAGTAAACAGTTTATTCTAAAATAACATTTTCAGGGAATAAAAAAGCTTGACAAGTGCACTTAAAGCGTTGAAATTGGTCTGGGATTAGAATAAGTCACACTAATTAAACAAACATCACAACCTCACCAGAGCTTGAGCACCCATTAGACCAGAAATCTCTCTGGATTCAATCTCAACCAAAGGATCATCCATGGAAACTGCTGCTACTTGGAGACAACATTAGACACCACCATTTCTGTAAATGAACTTCAATTTCAACTTAATTATATTGTAGTTCATATTTTGCCTTAATTTTAATAGAGAAAAAAATTTGGTTCAAGCATTCATTTTTTTTAAAAGGTTTTATAAAATCACTGCCTGAATTTAATGAAAGTGTTTTTTTAGGCTCAAATAATACTGACAATATACTAGCAGATGGGTAAAAAATTTTAATCACCAGACTAGTAATAATTCGATTTCCTGAATCCAATGATTAAAAATGTGGAAGTATTCAGGTGTGAAGTGAAGAACATGAAGACTTAGAGAATAATTACATTCAAGGCCTGAGTTACTATGTGGCTTCAGGCAAATAGGTGCTTGCACACACTTCCCCAGTTCCTGCTATTATTTGCATGTGTTCTATTGAATAATTAAAACAGTGGATCTGCACCCTACCCAACAGATTCTATTACTTTGCTTCAAAGTTGTCCTCTCCCAGTATTTTAAAATTATTGAAGAGAAAATAATTTTGACAGGAAATGAAATCTAAAAGGCACTGTTGATTGCATGTGACCTAAGTAAGGTTCTTGAAGTATTTGAGGCAAGAGATTTGTCTTTTTTAATTTTTTATGAGTTAATAATTTATGATTTTGGAATAATGATAGAAAGAAGACATTCAAATAAGAAAATTACAAAATATATGGGAAAATATCTTACTATCTATAAACTGCTATAATTACCTTGCCATGAATAACATTTCAGATCTATAGCTACATTACTATGCATGGATAGAAGAATATAGAAATAGAAGGATACATGAATGGATAGCAGATGGATGAATGGGTACCTAGTAGGATAGATGAATATAATTTTTTAAAATCTATAATATATTATACTTGCCATTATAGTGAAGAATTAAATTTAACTTTATTTAAAGTATATTATAATTAAATTAACAGCAACTTAGTGACAAGTTCACTTCATTGAATATCTGCCATCGTGGAAATATCAATGCTTTATTCTCACTAAAAGACATTTAGAACAAGTGTTTGACTCTTACGCTTGCAATGCCTCTGCTAACACTGTCATCCATGAATATGCTGAATGCTTTTTTATGGTCTTAGTCGTTTCTGATATCGAATCTTATGTTATACCAAAGGCAGTGAGGCAATAAATTTCTGTGTGGAGTCTATTCACCTAATAGCGAGCCTGAAAAAATGCTGAATGGTCTATTGAATATTCAGTCATGGTGTACTCTTAGTGGTACCATCCTGAGGGCCTGGCCTTCAGGATGGGATATATGCTTTAAAACAGCATATGACATGTAGTATTATTCTGCATATTAATCAAAACTTACTGCTCTGAAGATTTCTATAGGCTTACACCAAAAGACCCTTTAGTAAATCATTTCTACTTCCCATTGAACTTTGTCTTCTGTTTGTGGAGAAGGTACCAAGGAAGATACTTGTACTAGGGGGTCTAATGGCCGCCACACTGAGCCAGAATCTGAGACTACCACCTGGCCATTTTGAGCTTATTGTATTACTCGGTCAACAGGAAAAGAAGGAGGTTACTATACTGGCTGAGGCTTTAGTCCTGATTATCCTGGGAAGTAGGCTGTGGCCAGAAAAGGAACAAAAAAGAAGCGTGTCAGGAGATCTCAGATATCCTATTTTGTGTTTGCTTTATTCAGTTTATCTTAACTAATTTCATGTCTACAGAGAATGTTACAATAAACATACACCTATATTTATCAAATATTAATATTTTACCACACTTATTTATCTTTCCACAGATGATAAGTAGAGGAAAGTCAGATGGTAGATAGATAGATTTGCTGCTAAATCATCTGGAAGTTGCAGTCATCATTGCCTCCTGAACACTAAATACTTCAGAATGTATCGCCTAAGAACTAGAGCATTGTCCCACATAAACATAATGCCATTGTCATCCCTAATATATCATCCACTTTCAAATTGTTTCAATTGTCCCCAAAATAAAGCAAGAGAAGAGTAAATCTTCTTAAGCTGTACATCTGAAGAAAAGCAGGAGAAGCTGGCAGTAGACTCCTACAAGGTCACAGAAATTTATCTTTAGATCCCCAGTCCAGGGTGAGATCTTAAAATGAAAAGTGTGGTCCTCTCTGCCTTGCAATGACATTATACATTTTTCAGATATCATGTCATAGAGCTAAGAGCAAATAAGTTTCCAACCCTGCTAGTGATCCTGTCTTACTTCCTTTCACGTCCCCAGGTTCACCATTTTTTAAAACCTGTAGAAACAGAAAGCAACTAGAAAACTTTTTTCAGGTTTCGTTCACAGGTGGGAAGTTGGAGCAGTGCCAATCAAACCCCTAGGTTCACACAGTGAACTTGGCTCACCCTCTCCACTGAACACTTACTTCATATGACGCTGCAGGGATAACTTCCTGACTATCACGCATTCCGGTAGTACAGCACCCCCGTGAATTCATCCTGTTCACGTGCACTTCTGTTGAATTTATGGCCGTGGAGATTTTTGTTATGCTTGATCCTACCTAAGTCTTTTCCGTTTTCTTTTCCATACTTCATGTATGATCATTATGGGTCTGTCACAGAAAACACAACATTGAAGCTATTTGCAGTCTATTCACTGGAAGTAACTACCAGGACCACTGCATAGGCAAGAAGGCTGAGCCTGAGAGGGAGCAGGGACAAAAATCAGCCTGGTGTTTCAAACCGCAGGGACCTATATGACGAGACACCTTTTTCCTAGTTCACACAAAGGAACAGGTTATCAAGATATATGTCAAGATATCAAGATATATGGTGTGTGCCCAGTGAAATGGGACATCTTTTCTCCAGTTCACACACAGACAGCCTATGGCTTCACCATGTCTTTTGTTATCTTCTTCATTTACAAAACCATTCCTGAGGATTCTGGAAAGGTAGCGTTAGAGTTTTTTAATACCCACAGAAAAGAGATAGAGAAACTAAATGCAAAACCCAAAACCCAAATGATGAATGGGTCAATTCAATGAGAAGATATAACAATTCTAAACATGTACACATTTAACAAGAGAGCTTCATATTATACAAAGCAAAAAAAATATGCACAGCTACAGTTGGAGACCTCAACACTCCTCTCTCAGTAATCAATTAAATAAGTAGACAACAAACTGAACTAATGAACATTAAGTCACCCCACCCAACAGGAAAATACACATTCTTTTCAAGTGCACGTAAAATAATCTCCAAGATAGTCTGTACTTTGGGCAAAAAAAGAAGAAAAAAATGCAACTAATTTCTAAACATTGAAATCATATAAAGTGTGTTCTCTGATCACAATGGAATTAATGTTTAATTCAACAACAGAAGTCTTAAGAAGTATAAACTGACAGTAACGAGATAGTCACAGGGGTGTAAATTTCAGTGTAGGTAAAATAGTTAATAATATTGTGACAACTATCTATGTATGGTGTCAGGTGGGCACTACACTTACAGGGGATCACTTCCTAAGTTATTGAATTAATTATGGTAAACAAGAGGACCTCAGGCAGGCCCTGTTAGTTAGCTATCCCCTGTGGCTCATTGTTTCTGAGTTTCTAGCCGGAATTTGCCTGACATGTACACTCCCCTCTTCCTCAATTACCCGTAAGTCACCCGTTCTCACTTCTGGAAGCTAATGCCCAGTTCTCTCCTTTTCCCCTTTGCCCAAGATATTTTATATACCTCATGTTGAAGACTGATGCCTAAATATGCACAAGGACTATTTATGCTAGAGGACTAAGATGAAATATGATTAATAGGGAGAGTAAATCCATCCTGTCATCAGATGGAAAGGTTAGGTCAGAAGCCAAAATTAATTGTGATATTTAAAAGAAGTGTTATAAGAGAACTACTCTTTTAGTAAGGTAGTATTTTCTTTATAGTAGATGAAGACATTATTCATTTTTATTTCACCAGCAAAGTAACATAGAAAAAAGCGTATCATAAAAGGGATATTAGACAAAAGCTACATAATTCTTATTCTAATATTATTTATTCATTTGTGCAGTTCCTTTTTTTCTCCTTTAAACATTTACTAAACAGAGTTGTTTTGCTTATAATTGATTTTGCTATTTCAGCCACATTAGGCTGAGATGCTTTTTGGCTTTCATCTGAATGAACAATTTTCTCATTAGACACACTGGATTTGGAGTTGGGTCAATAAAAGCTTTACTCTGTCCCTTCTCTTTCCCCTTAGAGCTCACAAAAGAGACCTGAATTCCATTCATCTTTTCACTTGCCACAGTGGAATCTTTAGCGATGCAATTATGGCTTGAATGAAGAAACATAGCAAAAAAATTGGCAGAGAAACAAATAGGAGTTCTCTATGTTTCATACTTGCACCCCTGAAGATCAAGTTACTTCTGGGTATGCATGCAAATTTGTCTAACTTTAACTCTCAGTCTTTGCTATCCTATGGGAGTATACATCGTGGTCAAAGGTTCCTACCGAAACTCTTGTGGCTAACTCTAAAGTTACTTGCAAGAAATCAAAGTTGTTTGGATCTTGGTATTTAAGTTTAACATATTTTGAATGGATTGAATAAAGGAATTTTTTTTCACAACTTTGAATGATGTCATTCAAAATTACCAAGTATTAAAAAGTCAAAATTTTTAATATTCATAATTATTTATAAAAATTATTTTTCAGATATCTACCTTATTTTATAGACTGTTATATAAGAACTCTAACATATAGCATTGTTTTTATATGACACATTTAAACTGAAAATAACCAGTCCTAAACTATCAGCAGTGACTGAAAAACATGTTATGAAATAAAATAACTGCAAAAAGGATGGTAGTTCCTAAAAAGTAAGTGTGGCTTTTGCGTTACCGAGTTCAATGGTGATTCCACAGCAGGGTACCAACTGATTCTCCATCCAACTCCACTTTACTCCACTGAAATCTAGAGCAAAACATTAATTTATTTTCTCTGTTCCAAGTTCCTTTTTAAATTTCTTTCTAGTGACATAAATAATGAAAAAGCTGTGGTCTATTCAATAGACAGAGAAGAAAGAATGAGCTAAAGAATGGCAGGAAAATGCAGAAACAAATTTAAAAATTCAATTTATCAAAGGGAGAAAGACAATAGTGACATTTAATCATCAATATACAGAACACACGCTCAGAAATAAATGGAAGTAACATAAAACTAAATTTATTAATCCAACAAATATTTATTGTAGACCTATTCAATATCAAGTACTGTTCTAGGTTCTAGAATATAGTAATATAACAATTAATGAATGAAACAGTCTTGTGTTCCTGACTACATGCCCCTTACATGACAATAAGGAAAGTCAGACAATAAACAAAAATAAGTAAACTAGCATGCCAGACACTGATGTGTAGCATGGCAAGGGTGCAATATAGAGGAGGTGGACTGATAGAGATTGGTATTGAACTGCATGCTTTGGTCTTCATTGAGGAAAATATCTGACTGATGTTTATGCCTAAATATTTATTAGAGGTTGAAAAATTACACCCTAGTATAAAATTTATCATATGTGTCAGCATAATGTACTAACATTGGATTATATCCATGAAAGAGGTTGGAAATACAAAGATGAAAATATGGAACTCTTGGCTGAGAGGTAAATTTTATTATTCTACTTCTACCATACTTTAGGACTGTAATATTGCTAATATGAATCAAACCCCCCCCCAAAATAGATCATAAATGTTAGGTTGAAAATTATAGA
Organism: Furipterus horrens; assembly: GCF_987537825.1. NCBI lineage: Eukaryota > Metazoa > Chordata > Mammalia > Chiroptera > Furipteridae > Furipterus > Furipterus horrens. Next base: position 16,085,919 of record NW_028327182.1, read on the forward strand.
CCAATGAATATCAATTTCTTACTTAAATATGTAGAGGTTATATCAATGGATGGGCAATGAAACAAACATAATAAGTATGAAAAAGGCAAATAATTTCTGTAAGAAAAGAAAATTAGGCTTAAGCTATGTGCACTCATTCAGAACTAAACATATGCATATGGAGAAGTTAATGAAGGTGATTTATGAAAGATAATTTTTAAATGAGCAGATGTAAAACAGAAATATTTTTATAGATTAAGAATTGACTTGGAAGCATATTGATGTGAAAAGAAAGATATATTTTTTATGAAATAAATAACTAAACAGTAAAAGACTCTACAGATTATGCAGAAAGAGTAAGCAAACAGTTCCCAAGAGGGGCTAATAAGTATTCTAGGAAATGAAATGTCAAATAGATGGAAATAAAGCCATCAGTTCATACTCAGTAACAGTTAGTGATCACCTCCTATATGCAAAGCAATAGACTAAGTATTAAATTACAAAGATATTTTTAAAATAAGGTCCTTGTATTGATATGGTTAAAAGCCAGATGCTTGAGACTACAGGTAAAGAAAGAATTATAACATCCAGTGCTAAGCACCTGATATATTTATACAGAGGATGCATTGAAAGCATATAACAGGCTGGGAGTAGAGTGGCGGTTCGCAAAGCAAACACTGCTTCCATTCAAAGTCCATGCTTTCTCTTCCAGAATCCTTACCAAAAGAAACTGACTTATTACAATCAATTATTTATCCTTCTACCCTTACAGCACATTCTTTTTCAGGCGTTGCTTTCAGTTTCGTTTTTCAGTCTGAAGCTGAAGAAAGGGATTCCGTTCCAACTAATGGCAGAAGATGCGAGATATGAAACATAAAGCTCTCTGTGTCTGTGTCTGCTGTCAATGAGGGACAATCAATAGCTGCAGAAAATGAGGCCCAGATGAAGGGAAAATATAAAAAGTGTTAGTGAGAGAATGAGTCCAGGCTGCATTTCAGTTACTGGTTTAGAGTGCACTTCAGGCCAAGCTGCGATGCCTCAGGCCACTTGCAAGCTGTTTGAATCTCCTAATAATTCCCTCTTTTTACCTAAGTTTCTTTAAGTTAAGTGTATTGTTATGTTCAATAACAACACAATAACAAAATGTTATTTGCAACAGAAAGATCCTGAAGAAATATCATCTAAACTAATCAATACTGATCTCAAGGAATATGAGGCTGGACCCCCCCAAAAAACAAATTATCTTCTGGAGGTTGGGCCCCTTGTATTACAGGCTTCCCCAGCTAGGTGAGTGTTCTAGGAACCCATCTATTCAGTGTACCAGCTGGTGTTGTTGTGAGAGGCTGCATTCAGCTTCAGTAAATTTTTGGAAGACTCTTTCAATCCATTTGCCCATGTCATGTTGGGTGATTTACAAGTGCACCTGCCCACAATACACTGATGTTCAGCAATTTTTGACCAAAAATGTCATGACCCAATCTTGCCCCAAACAACTTTTTTTTGTTTCTCCAATGAAAAAATTTCTTCAAAAAGAAACATTTTGCTGATGTGGAAGAGGTGGGGAAAAAAATGACAGAAGCACTAAAACGCATCAAAGTCAATGAGTTCAAAAACTGATTAGTGAAAGAAAACATCTCAATAGGTGTATTGCATCAAATAAAGAGTCTTTCGAATGTGACTGAAGTTTAAACATGTAAGAATAAATACACAATTTTTTATAAACAAATTCCAGTTTTTGATAAGTCCCCTCTTGTACGGTAATAAAAAGAAAATGAATAGAAGGAATAAACATTGAATATAATAATAGTGTAATTATGTATAAATGGCATTTATATCCATCTAGAACACAGAAAGATTCAATTCAGAAATATTTTAAAAATATGAGTAGATAATAATGTTGCTCAAGGAAAAATTATTTTAAAAATCCTAAATAACTTTTTCATGAATTAGCAGCAAGAAATTAGAAACCATAATAGAAAATATATACATATGCAACACAAACCTTATGTTCCTGGATGGGAATACACATATTGAGATGTTCATTCTTTTTTAATAAATCTTGCAAATGAGACATCCTAAACTGTTAATAAATTTTTCCTTTGGGCGATGAAGTTGGCAAGAGAGGGACGGGAAAGTGACAAGTGAGATCTTTATACTTCAGCTTGTATTTTTTTAAATTAATTATAATCATGTGTTCATACAGAACTTTCGTAATTGATAAAAGCAATGGTACAACAATATATTTTAGCTCTAATGTTACACATAATGTAATCATTTTACAACTTGATTAGTCAAAGAAGGGGGTGGATGGCCTGGCATGAATCCTCAAAGAATATTAATCAGTTTATGTAATTTACTATGTGCTTCTCTCCTTCCTCAACCTGGAAGTCAAGCAAATGCTAAGTTCCTTGAGAGCAAGAAAATGTTTCATCTTTGTACCTGAATTCGTGATCACCACCATGCTGGTATTTGGTGGTGTTTAGTAAGTGATACAACATTTTTAAATGAATGTGTGATAAAGGAGAATACAGCTGTTCTGGAGATGAGCTCCCACCAGGCCCTCTGCTTTCATAATACAACAGCTCCCCTAGAAGTAAATGGGAAAGCCTTTGCTGCTGAAAACCTCAAGCCTTCTTATTATCGCTGCTGAAAACCTCAAGCCTTCTTATTATCACTTCTCAGATGACCTTTTCCTGTCATATAAAGAAATATAACGATTGGGAGAAAGATAACGATTTTTGCATATTATACAATTGATTTGAGAGGCCAGGGTGTAGGCCAAATATGGGCGGATACATTCCGTGTAACAACAGTAAGAAAAAACACAAGTCACTTGTCAGATTCCAAAAATATATATGTGTTCTTTTAATCTAGCAAATGTCCTTCAAGGTTCACACTAGCTCAAAGATTTAGTATCCCCTCATCATTTTCCTCCCTGCCATCATTTGGAGAGATTCCCAAGTCATGTAGATGACTCTTCTAATGGCCGTGACTGGAATGACTGACTTCACTTTCACTTCTGCAATCAATATCATCTTCAACCTATCACTGCTCTCCCACCTCAGCAAACAGAAACTCCGATATATCTTTTCCCTACAACAATAATTTAATGCTGTAATTTCTTTTTTTTTTTTTTAGTTTGCCAAATAAATCTCCTGATATCACACCCCCGTTCCTATCTTTGATTATTCGCCAGCCTCCACCTTTCTACCCTGCTCCTCTTCCTAAGTAGACCCCTGGCAAAATAACAGCTGCTAGGACGCCAAAAAAAGGGGGGTGTGTGTACACATATCACTATGTAAACCAGCAGACTATTCCAGCAAGACCTAATGGTATACATTTTCATGTGTGCTCTCAAAACGACTTAGCCATCCAATTGTACATTTGGAATAAGCTACCTCTCTCGGAGCCCTTAGTGGTCATTCCAAACTTTTGCCCTCGCTCTCATGCCCACTGTCTCAACACCCTCTCACATCACAGCAGAAGATTTCACTCCCACTGTGAACATAGGCCTACATTCCTGCTTCCTCATCAATACCTGCTCTCTTCCTTGCCTTGTTTACTGTCACAGAGGAAGCAGGATCCAGGCTCTTCATGGATATGAAATGGACATCCTATCCCTGCAGAACCGTGATCATGGATTATTCCATCATTCCTGTACAGTATTCCCTCATTTATCGCAGGTATTACATTCTAGACGCCCCTGCGAAGTAGGAACCTTACATTTATTCTACACTCTTAAACTTACGTAACTTTAACAACATACATATACAATACCGCAAAATCCCGCGATATAGTGAAAAATCCATGATAAATAATTAAATATAATATTTTTTTAAATCCTGCAATACAGTGAGGCTGCGATAAGTGAACCGCAATATAGAGAGGGACTACTGTAAACGTAATCTCACTTTCTAATGGCTCTTCTACATCAGCATATAAATGTTCTCTGGTCACTCCTGTTAAATTAAAAGAAAGAAAAGAAAGAAACCCCTTACATGTTCCATGGCTTTGCATGCCTTTCTAGCAATTTCCTGGAGCTTTTTCTTTCTTTTAAAAACCAAGCATCTAAAAAGAATCTTTCCTCGTTGTCTCTAAATCAACCCTCTAAAATCCACCATCTGGCTCCATTTCTTAACAATGGCCTTCAAGTGACCACATCTCATGCCTCCTCATCCTGATGTCCGTGAACCTGATTAAGTTTCTCTGCTCTCATCATGCCCTGTGCTTATTTGCATCATTGAATTTAATATACCCCCTTTATAATGATCTTCTCATCTATTTATCTCATTTACTTGATTTCTTACATACAACACACCAATAACATCTGCTGATATTTTTTCTAGATCTCACCTCTGAACATTGCCTCATTTTCATCCCAGTCCAGTTCAGGCTATCAGAATCCTCACCAGAAGAAACTGACTTATTACAATCGATTATTTATCCTTCTACACTTAGAGCACAAAATAAACTTTCCCTTCAGAATAAACTTTCTACCAAGTAATCTGAGCACACTGAGTGATTGAACATATGCATCTGAGTTTACTCCAAGTTCCCCAGTGTTCTCAGAAAAACTAAGATAGTTCTGGGTAGGTCCCAGAAACCAGAGCAAAAAGGGTTAGAGAAATGGAGAGAGCCACATCCCTGGGAAAGCGATAGGAAACTTGCTGTCCACTCACCAGCGAGAGGGGGATTGTCAGGTTTTCTACTTCTTCTTCAGTGAAGCAAAGTAGCCTGAAAATACAAGATAAAGTAAAAAGAGCGAATGTTTTCCAGATCTGTCAGGAACTTAATGATTTTTTTTGGAAATCCCTGAAATAAAAGCAAGTTCTAAAATATATTTTAATTTTTTGTTTGTTTTTCTGAAAAAAATTAAAAGCAACCACAGCCTGGTGTTGCTTTGATGAGTCTTGAGTATAGCAAACATATGCCAAGAGCATTAGCATATGGTAAATGGTATTATATAATCATCTTCCCTCCAGTGAAGCTTTGCATCACGTCTTATAAGGCCAATTCCTTCAGACCTTCATTTATATTTGCTTGAAATTAGGACTTAAAGACAGTGTTATAACAATTATCATGTCCCCACATAATGCATTGTTTCTTAGATTTAATTTATTTTTAAATTCATGAGCTTAGATATAAGAGATAGTCTCATAAGATTGCTTTAAGATAAGTTATTACTGTGTAGGACACTAGATATCCTAAATTATAAAGAGCTATTATTCTGATGATTGTTATTCCAGATTCCACATTTTATTTAATGTTCTGTATTTTGGGCCTAGGACCTGAGATTACTTTTAAATGGTTGCCACATAATATGGTAAGAATTTTTTTTAAGGGGGAGGAAATTTAATTGTGGCAAAGGAAATCATATTGCTGTTGGGAAAACCATTTGACTATGAGAAGTAAACTCCTGATTGTGCAACTTGAATTTTCAACTGCAGGTGCAGGGGAGAGGGAGTTGTTCTGCACAAACAAAATTTTGACAGCACAGAACTAATTGATAAAAGAATAAAATCATAGTTGGCACTAGTACTGACTGCCAAGACCGTTAAAATGAGGTTCCACTAACTGTAGGGACCACCTTCACTGCATGACACTCTCATGACAGAATCACAGCTGGCCGGGACCTTAGGGACACAGAGGCCAGGCTGTGACCTCGTATAAGAATTTCTTACCCTGCATTCCTGACAGATGGCGTGCCTGGCTCCAACCTCAGGGAAAAAAAAAAAAAAAGCCTGCTCCCTTTTGGACATTTATAGTGGTCAATAGGTCTCAGTTCACATCGCATCAGAATTTCTATCATTGGATCTTTATTTGTTGTTGTTAGTTTTGTCGTACATAAGAGACCTGAAAATCTACTCCTTTGATGGGGTAACTCTTCACATATTTTGTCACATCTATCATACCAACCCTTCCCTTCTTTGGACTAAATATTCCCAATTTTTAAAACTTTTTTTGTCTGGTATGATTTTCAAAATCTTCACAATCTTTATCTTCCCTTGCTAGACAAGTTTAACTTTCTGAAATTTGTCTTAAATTGTAGCAACTTTAGCTACACACAGTCTTCAGGTAGTCTAAGGTAAAAATGTGATGAAACTATTAATTCTTATATTTTAAAGTGTGTAGCTACATTAAACTAAACAAGTCTTTTATGTTCTTAGTTATTGTTGGTTTATTTTAATTTACCAAAAAAAGCAAAATCTTTTGCATAGAATTGATTCCAAGTACAATTTATTTTTAAAACATGTTTGCCATATAAATTTAAATCTCATGCATTTAAGTCATACTTGCAATAAAAATAATAAAATAGTTTGACTTAAACTTAAATAGTAAGAAAAGTACAAATTTTTACTGAGCTTTATTAACAGTGCATACATAAAATTATCTTTCTGTTTGGAAATGCTAAATATTGTATATATATTAAATTTCAAAAAAATATGAATAACCTCATATAATATTTCCTATGGAAATTTTTAAGAATCTTAACAAGTGTATCTAAAGTTCATCGAAAGAGCATGTGGCTAGAAGTAAAGAGGCATTTTAGAAAAAGAAAAAACTGGATGTTCGTACTACCAAATGTTAAGACATATAATAAAACTCCAATAATATAAACAGTGCAATCAGTGTCATGAACACAGAAATCAGAATTCATAGCCTTGAAGCAATGTATGGTATTAGAAAAAATATACATATATAAAGTTGTTCACCACAAATCAGTTGAAACAGAGAATATTAGTCCAAATATTATTGATCTGTTATTTTTTTCTGGTGGGATTATAAAATTGGCACAATCTTTCTAGAAAAAAAAATTGGCAATATTTATTAGATCTTTAAAAATATTTTACATCTTCATATGGCAAAATCCTGTCTGGAAACTCTAAGAAAATAATCAGATATTTTGGCCAAGAACAGTACAGAATAGGTTACTGATGTAGAGAGGAAAAGGGAGAAAGAATAAATTTTAATAACAGAGGGAACAGAGAAGTCATGAACCATATAATGATAAATGAACAGTAGTTTCTGTAATTACCCTGGCTGGTTTAGCTCAGTGGATTGAGCGTCGGCCTGCGAGCTAAGTGTCGCTGGTTCGATCTTCCAGTCAGGGTACATCAGAGAAGGAAAACTCTGACTCCAAAAAACCTCCGCTGCCTTGCGGCATACCTCTTCTGGGGAAAGGCTAAGGGAGTAAACCCCTACAGAAAATCCGGAGCCGGAGTCCCTAAGGCGGTTTGACGTTGTAGTCAACACCGGCAACTCCTGCGGCGCACCTGAAGCCAAGCTGTATCGACTCCGTCTTTCCCTTGGACCCTTCAGCTGCGAAGAGAGGGGGGATCTGCTGCATGGGCAACAGCAGACCCTCCATATCACCCTGCCCAGGCTCTGTAGCTTCAGCTCCACTGGAGAGGACACTCCAGCGTCATCGCAAGATGTCAATTCAACACGGGAGGAGACAGATACCGTGTCACTCCCGAGTCGGACTGCACAGCCATTCTCGGCGGTGCAGATAGACACTTAAGAAGCTACACCATCGTCTCTCGAGACGGACGGCTGCCGACGACGACGATAGTTTCTGTAAGAAGCAACCTCCAGATATAGCACCTCAAATGTAAAAGAATCTAATTCATGTAAGTACAAACTACGTAATGGTTTCTGGTTACTGATGTTTCTCCTCTAATTTGTAATTCAAGGACTTGTGCTCTTTCCAGCTTGTGGCTCTGCCATTTGCAATTCAAGGCTGCTGCCAATGAAGCCAATCTCTTTCTGGAAAAGGCAAGACTTTGGAGTAACATATATATGACCTGTTACTTTCTGTTCACCCTCCATTTACGAGAACTCATTCACATAGCCACCAATAACTGCCAGGGAGGCAGGGTAAGGAGAGCTGAGCTGTATGCACTGGATGAAAGAAGACTATGTTTAATGAATAACTAAACTGTAACATCAGAGCCTCCCCTTAAAGCTCCAAATTGTATCTTTATTTCCAAAGAGTACAGCCACCACCCCCTCCTCCAGGGAAATAAGCAAATGCCCATCTCAAAGTTCAGGATCTCTAAATGGAAGGCAGTTCTATCTATCACAGTGGTTCTCAACCTTCCTAATGCCGTGACCCTTTAATACAATTCCTCATGTTGTGGTGACCCCCAACCATAAAATTATTTTCGTTGCTGCTTCATAACTGAATGCATTTTCATTGTTACAAATTGAACATAATTAAAGCATAGTGATTAATCACAAAAACAATATGTAATTATATATGTGTTTTCCGATGGTCTTAGGCAACCCCCGTGAAAGGGTCGTTCCACCCCCAAAGGGGTCACGACCCACAGGTTGAGAACTGCTGCTCTATCAGAGCTGGAATGAGCTTCCTTGGGGATCCAGCAACCTGTGAACTAAAAGCACTAATTACTTCTTGCTCTATAGGTAACAATGTGGGGTGGGGGTAGGGGGACACCATTTGGAAGAACTTAGGAGAGAAACAGAACAGTTGTTGGTCTGGACAAATTATGAATCTTCCTGAGTGGACATTTGAAGGACCCCAAAATTATTTTTAAGGCTTAAGCAGTGAAACATACCAATTACCCCACCCAAAGTTCTTTTCTACTCATGGGTATTTGGGTTGCTTCTAAATCTTGGCTATTGTGAATAATGCTGCAGTGAACACAGTGGTGCAGATATTCTTTCAAATCAGTGTTTCAGATTTCTTTGGATATATTCCCAGAAATGGAATTGCTGGGTCATAAGGCAGTAACGTTTTTAATTTTTTAAGGGAACTAACTCCATACTGCTTTCCACAGTGACTGAATGCAGACTGCTTTGGCTTTCTCCAGTCTGCCTTCCCACCAACAGTGCACTAGGGTTCCCTTTCAGCCACATCTTCGCTGACACTTGTTGTTTGTTCGTTTATTGATGCTAGCCATTCTGACTGGTGTAAAATGATGTTTTGTTGTGGTTTTAATTTGCATTTCTCTGATGATTAGTGACATTGAGCATCTTTTCGTATGCCTATTGACCTCTGTATGTCCTCTTTGGAGAAGTGTCTATTCAGGTCCTTTGCCCATTACTTATTTAATTGGATTCTTTTGTGGCACAGTAAACAATAGAATACTACTCAGCCATGAAAAAGAAGGAAATCTTACCCTTTGTAACAGTGTGGATGGACCTGAAGAGAATTATGATAAGTGAAATAAGTCAGAGAAAAACAGGTATCATATGTTTTCACTCACATGTGAAATCTAATGAACAAAATAAACTAACAAAATTAAAACAGACTCATAGAGAACAGACTGACAGCTGTCAGAAGGGAGGGAGGTCATGAGGCTGGGTGGAAAAAAGTGAAGAAATTAGGCAAAACAAGAAAAACCTCAGAGACACAGAGGGGAAGGTAGAATAGGTATAAAGGGATAAGTGGTGTTGGAGGGGGACTTGACTTGGGGTGGTGAACACGCAATATAATATACAGATGATGTATTATACAATTGTACACCTGAAACTTGTATAATTTTAACCAAGGTCACCCCAACATATTCAATTTAAATTTTTATTTTCTAGATGCCGTCCTTCTCTATAAATTTAATTGTGGCTGCCTTGTGACCATCTGAAAAGAAGTAGATGTGGGCCGAAGATAACATGCTTTTCGATACTGGACTGACTCAGTGGAGTGAGAAGTCTGTTAAGCCTGTTGTTCAAAACCTTTTCCAGTTTTTCTTTACTATTTAGATGAGGAAGTAATAACTTTCCAATCCCGTAAACCCTGCATATATGAATCACTCTGGTCTTGTGATCTCTGCTGGCACCCTAGTCTAAAATCATTTCTATCACAATACCTTTTACTGCTCCTTAAATTGTATTTTTCTCGCTTTTTGTAAAAAAAATTCCTGTCTTCAGTGCTTAATTAAATTCCACTCTTTGTACTTCAATGTTATGATTGTTTACTACTGTGAATTTTATCTCTGTGGAGTTAAATCGGTTCCATATTTTTTAAAGTTAGCATGTTATCATTTTTCTTTTTCTGAATGTTTGGACCAAGAGGAAATCAAAAAGAGAAAACATTTTAAAATGTGCAAGTGGTTAGATATTTGTTTGCTTCTAATTTTGCTTTTATCTCCTGGTTTTTATAATTTATTTGCCTTACTTTATTTTTATTATTTCAATTTTTAAATATATTTATGCTCTATTTTTGGCTTGTTTTAAGTTCATTATTTTTGCAAATGGAACAAAAACACTCCATTTAATACAATATTTACTACCAGTCTTTATATAAAGCTATTTCATTCATTTTTTTATCCCTTTTGATTAATGTTTCAGTCAACTGGACACTGTCTCTAAGTGATTTTTAGAAAGATCTGTGTTATAATTATAAGGTCCTGTATAACTGTAAGTGTATTTCCACTTCATTTACATGTATATGATTTGTGCTGGTTCAAAATATTGTGGTCAAACAAAATAGTCTATGGACACTAGTCCATTTAATTCTGAAAATGTTAATGGCTCTAGTGACCAGCTTCTTCTGGTTGGACGTTTATGCAATTATTTCCACATCATAAGTATCTAAAAAAAATGTCATCATGATATAACCCTTTTTGTGCCTTCTCCCATTTATCTAGCATTTTCTGTTTCATCATATTTATTTTGTTATTCTTATTTCAGATAGTTACACAGGTTTTCTCTCTTAGGGCTTTCTTTCATATCACTGAATCTGATTTCAAAAATAGTTTTTCTATATCCATCCACTTTTAATATGTATTTTCATTTCCATAATGGTTTTCTTATTTCCTACTCTTTCTTTCCTATTTCAGCTCCTTTTAAAAATGGGAGGAGAGATATAAGGGGACTAAAAGGTAAAGTAAAAAAGAAACAAAGATTTTTAAAAAGACTTACTATCAAGCTACAGTAAAAAAAAGTAAAATAACTTAAAATCAAATTCTATTTTATCACATCTTTGTATATTTACTTTTAATGACTTATTTTAAACAACTAATTTATTTTATTTTTTTAATCATGTAAAAAGGTGTCTCGGTCACACTTTTCCTGTTTTCTGGTGCCACGGCTTGTTTTGTACCAACTTTCCTTTTTGAAAACCTTTTTTTTTTTTTTTTTAAATTTAATTGTAAGTATCCATGCACAGATCTCTTGTTGGACTTATTCTAGTTATAGTTCATCATCGAATTGCCATAAATCTTTCCAGTTTCCACTTACAAAAGAGTACTTTGGTGGTCTCCATCACAGGTCTTGTCTATTTATTTAATTATTTGTTTAATTATTTCCATAGAACTTAATTTATAGGTTGGCCTACCGATCGTTTTAAGAACCTTTTCAGTTCTTTGGCGATTTGTGGACAACTGGAGCCAGTGGGTTAGAGGACAACTGAGCAGCCTGATTCAGTTATTCTGTGTAAGAAAATGTGTTCTGCCCGATTCCGTGAACTCATCTTCAGTTTGAAGCTATTGCTCCCTACCAAGTGGCTCCCTTGGATTGAACACCCGGTAACGATGCAGCCCCAGACCTCACAATGAAAACCTGGAACACTCTCATCTCTGTTTTATATTTGAATGTTGCCTTATCTCTGCTTATGAACATCATTTAGTAGCTATAAAGCTGCTTTCTAGGTTGATGCTTTCCCTGAAACGTTTTTGCATCACCACAGAACTTGACCTTTTTTGTTTCCAGCTCAAAGAAAGTAAAAATGGCTCATCCTTCAGTTAGCTGCCTTTTTCCTGTTGTCATATAGTGAGAAATTTGATACTATACCTTTGTGATCAGATGGGTTCCAAATCCTTATCTTCCCAAATAAAGAATTGTTGATTAGGGCCCTTTAAGACCCTCTGACTTATTGAAAGAAATTTACCATACACGTTGTTTCTGTAGAGATATGCATTAGTTCTTGTTATCCTGTTTCATTTAGGTTCAGGTTATCACTCTCTAAAATATATTATTTAGTTTGATCATGTAGCTCTTTCTTAGTTTATTATAGTTAAGGTTAATTTTTATTGTTTTTTTAATCGTTTCAGTAATTTCAGGCAGAAATGTATGTAAAAACAACTTCATTCTCTTCTTTTACCAGAACTACATAGTATGCTATCTAAGCCTTGACTTATCTAAAAATATCTTTTTTGTTGCTTTCAAGCATAAAAGATCATAATCATTTTTCCAGGTTTGAATGTGGGCAGAGAAATCTATAGGCATGTTTGCTGTGTGAAAAACCTTTTGTTCTTTCTAAAGTTCCAGAGATCTAGACACTTTCAAAGTTTGTAGTTCATGAATTCTGAGGAAATATGGGGGCTTAGGACACGTGATTTAGCATCTCCCCTCCTCTGAAACATAGAATAAGAGAGAACTTGCATTTATAAATAAAATCATGGAAGTCACCAAGTTGACAGTCTTGGAGAAAGCCTTGAATTTCAAGTACTCAAGCACAAAAAAGTAACAGGTCACATACAAAGCTGCTTTCCCACCAAATGTGCAACTGAATTATTTGTGTTTCTATAATATAAGGCTTGGTTAAATTAATCTACATATCAAATCCTTGGGAGGGAGGGAGGAAAGAAAGAGCAAATAGACTGTCCTATTATCAGTGAATATCATGCTTGTCCCATTTTCTTTCATGAAGAGAAGCAAGGTAAGATCATTTAGGCCTGGATGATATCCTGACTTTCAAGAAGATTTAGCAAACTTATATAAATTTCACTATTTTATGTATTATCATTTTGTCAAGTTAAATGTAAACTAACACTGATTTGACTAATTTTACTAACAGTTCTCTGCATTGAACAGCATCTGCCTTTTCAGTCACTATTCTGATTACATAATTTCATACTAACAAAATTTATTGGTTCTCAACACCAGCTGTAAGAAACAAGGACATAGTGACTCCCAAAGCAGTAGAAAGTCATTAGTAACAAAGGGTAAATGTAATTAAAGGGTCTTAAGGGCAAATGTAATTAGAGGATCTCTGAGAAGGAAGTTGACAGCATTGGCATATTTACAAATCACAATAGGGGCATTTAGATGAACGCCTTAGATTGTAACTCTGGAGTAACCAGTAATGGAGAAACGGGGAAGGAGGAGAGGGGAGGGGGAGCTAATTGCGTTAGGGAGGGGGAGCTGATCGCTCTCACTTTAGGGAGAGGAAGCTGATCAATTTCACTTTACTGTGGCAATTTCAGGGTGGGGAAGCCAAGACTATAAAACCAACCATCTTTGTCTACTTGGGGCGCACATTCTCCTGGCTGTGAGGGCGCGCCCGGCTCTGCAGACTCGTGACTAAAGGCCTCGCTTTACTGCTCAAGTCCTGTGTCCAAGTTTTTATTGTGAGCGTTTCTCACACAGCCATGTAATGAGTCACTCAATGCAGAGATATTGGACACTCTACACATGGAATAAGTCGTGCCCAAAACACTGGCAGTATCTGAGACAGGTTTTTGATTAATGGTTTGTGTTAACCAGTCCTAGGTATTGATAAGTGAAATGGGAAAGCTCAGCAAAATAGGAACAAAAGCTAAACAAATGTCACTCTTTCCAGCAACCCACTAATATATGGCTAAGAACAGAGTTTTCATATTTATAGATGAAAGTAAATTAGCTATAGTAAGCTGCTAACTGGGTATTCTCTGAAGGCTGGAAGAGGTGCCGCCATAGGAACTGGAAGGGTATAAAAATGAAAGCCTCCCGATCCGCTATAGCAACTCTCAGCCCAAAAGCAATTTGTATTTCTTGTTGTACATGTTGATATAAAAGAAAAAAACATAATGAACTGAAGTTCTTTTCTCCCCAAAGGAACTTGACCTCCTTAGTGGAAAAAGAAGAAGAAAAATAAAATAAAAAACAGCTGTTTGGCCTAAAGGAAGAAAAGGATTCCCCAATGACAAATTTACAATCAAGAGGAAATCAAGTCCAAAGAAATGAAATAAAGACAGCCAAGGTGATTATCTCTAAATTTAAAAAAAATAGTTTGAGAATCAAAGGACAGGAAAGAAAAAATGTCTTCAAAGAACCGAGCTTCACAGTAAATCTCCCAAAGGAACAAGAGGGGGAAAAACAAAATATAATACTCCTAAATGTGTACTATGCCATTCTGATTTTTCTTTAAAACTATTACAAAGTTTTAAATAAAAATCTTTAAACTTATAACTTATACATATAATTATAACTACGTCAGGAATGGGCTGACACTAAGCCCTAACTCTAACCACACCACAATCTGCATTTCTAATGCAGAGAGGTCAGATATGTCCTATAACATGAAATAACATTTTGGTCATAATTAGCAAATGGAATAAAAAACATAGGCTAGTAATATAAATCTTACTTCTTTGGCAATTAAAGTAAAACCAAAGCATATAGAGGAATTAGAATCAGAAGTGTTAATCAGCATTGATCAACTCAATCCATGCACAACCTACAAACTGACTTCCTTCATACAAAAAATATATATGTATATTATCCTACATGAGTGACACAGATATTTTCAATTTGCCACTCTTTGCTCTTGCAAGGAGCAGCCTAAAATCCTTAACATGTGCCAGGTGCCTGTGTTGTGCTTGCAATCCTGTCATTAACTTGTCCCTTCACCTGCCACAACTTGTGCTTCCTACTCAACCAAAAGGAAATTTTGCCAAACTATGCTGTCAAAGGAGTAGCCTGGAGGCAGACGTAAGTCACAGGATAAAAACATAGTCAATTTTTTTTTATTTAGAAAAGAGTTCCAGCTTGTTAAAATTTTCTTTAGTTACCTCTTAATGCTTTAATAGTATACCCAGTGCCTGATGCTCCATAAAGATATTCACAAATATATAGTAAAAAGCTCATATATAGCAAATTAATAAATAACAGGAAAAATCACTTTCAAATATTTATGCTATTGCCAATGGCCATAAATTATTTCTGTGTGCATATTAACATGCACAGAAAATGGAAAATAACTGGGCCATTTTTTTCCCCAACATATCATACTCATACTGAAAGGAAAAAAAAGTATGACTGCACCCCAACAGAACAGAAAAACAGAATTGCAGATGCCGTGCCTCCTAACCAGAAGAGGCTGGTCCTCTGAGCGAGAGAACTCTCTGGTGGCCAGAATCGCTGAACACACACACATCCTGAGACCAAGAGACACTAAAGCTTAATGAGACCTCAAGAATTCCAGGAGAAGCCAAACAAAAGCTTTCCAAAGTGAAAAGTCACAGAATTTTCTCCATCTGCTTTCCCGAAAGATTATTATGTATTACAGAATTGGGAGTCCTCTGGGCTCGATTTGGGGAAAAAATAGCAAATAATTTTTTGAGGAAACTGAAAGAAAGTTGCTTTTCTTTCATAGCATTGACTGAAATAAATATGTATAAACAAACCCAGGGAGAGAGCTTCCTAGAGGCTGTTACAGATGGTGCATACATGAGAGATTTTATCTAAATGAGGATCTCAAAGGAAAACCTGACCACACTCATAACAAATTAACCACAAAAGCAATAAGCTGTAGAGACGGTTCTTCCAGCTCATATTCTACCAGCTACAGAGGATGAGGAATGCTTTCTGAAATTTATAAACCAGAGTGTCAACCTACAAGCAGGAGCTTTGCTAAATGTTCCTACATATATTCAGATTTTCTGCTTGTTGAAGATGCCAGTTCCAAAATGTTTCCAACTGAATTTATACAGCATTGTATGTTCCATTTATTCAAGAATAATTTAGTTTCCTGTGCTTATTAAGTAAATACATTGCAGATATATATATACAAATACAACCTCAGAACTCCATAAAATGAACAGCATCATAACACTGAGTTGGTAAGATTCCAGCTAAATGTGAGAACATTTGATTTGACATTTTAGTTTTTCCACCCTTATTATCAGTAAAAACCAAATGGCCCCTATGTTTTTCAATCTTGAAAATAGCTTGCAAGGGCCTACCCTCTTCATGATTGTTTCCTTACATATCAGCTCAAATTCTGGGAATACACTTTTGGGTATAATTATAAAAAATCTTTAACTGATTCAAAAGGATTTCATTACATTTTAAACTGAACTGATTTTAAGAAGAATCAAATTTGTCTCCCATCCCTGAGGTAATGTAAGTAGATTTTACAAAGACTTGAGTATTTTGTTTTAACCAAGTCAAACAGTTGTTTCTGCAGAAGCTAATACATATATCAATCAAATGTGCCTTCTAAAATGAGGACCCCGCTCTACCCTGCTGAGGTCACGGTTGAAATAATGCCCGTTCTGGGGACTGTGATTTCAGAGAGACATCAATAAATTGGAATTTTCCAGGAAAAGGTGATATATTTTATATGAGAATTCAAGTTATGCTCAAGGGGAATCATAGGATGAGTTATCCCAAAGAATCTGGCAGACACAACTATTCTATATGTCTATGAATAAATTCAAGGTAAATTATGCATAACATTCTTTTATATGTAAAGTACATTAAAGTGAGAAGTTCCATGATTTCTTTTTTAAATTTTTTAACTGATTGGAGAGAACGAGGAAGAGGGGAAGAGACAAAGAGAGACAGGGGAGGAGAGAGAGAGAGAAACATAACATCAATTTTTTTGTTCCACTTATTAATGCATTCATTGGTTGATACTTGTATGTGCCCTGACAAGGGACTGAACCTGCAACCTTGGCATACTGGACAATGCTCTAACCAACTGAGCTACCTGGCCAGAGCCCCATGATTTGTCATTTACATTTATAAGCCAATTTCCAATGACATAGTAAATCAAGTTTGAATTCAAAATCAAATTATATTACACAAAAATAAATGCCCATTAAAGCCTCATTATTTTTGGTAATTTTTTTTTCTTTTGTCTATATAAAATATAATTTTGACACTCTTATAGAAAATCTAGCTTTTAACAGGAGCTCAGGCTTTCTATTTTATATTCTATCAGTGCCTAGATTTTACAAAGCAAAATCTACTTTTAGAATATAAATTTTAAAAAGGAATTTCATTATATGAGATAAAAATAAATATTTCAAGCAAAGAATATGACGGCAGAGTTGGAATGATAATAGATTTCAGGTACCTTATCCCAAGAAAGACAGACAGGAGATACATATATAGTGACATTAATGAAAACACCTCTCCCCAATTTTAAAAACTAAGGTGAATGAACCAATGTTTTCAGAATTATAATATTCCACTCAAACTTCTTAATATATACAGCTGAAACATTCCTTAAAGTCTTCCAGGGAGGACTTGTCATTCCTGGAAAATACATTTTCTCCTCTTTGTCACAAACTTGCCATGCTTTTTCTCAAACAGAACAGCTAGCCCCTTTTCTCAAATACTGACCCTTTGGTCCTCGCCAGAGTTCTACCTTCCTTCCCCGTGAAGACCCAACTTAGTCATCTGAAGAGGAGCACATGTGTCACGTAAGGAAAAGAGGACGGAACTACTTCATTTAGAGATAATAAATGTTACATTACGAAAACAAAAAAGATTATAGAGCAAAAAGAACTTTATCTGGTCACATTTGCTAATGTCTACCTGGAAGCTATTTGTATCATAGCTTCATTATAATAAAACATAAATTACATTCTCTTATTGAATGCATTCGCTGTAAAGGCAGGACTCGGTGATGATTTAAATGATATATGTACTATTGTCATTGCAAACATAAATTTATTAAGTGCTTATAGATTTATTTCCTAAGAATGAAAGGCCTTCAAGGCTCCTCAAAAACTGCAGGGCAGTAAGCTTTCTCAAGAAGAGCAAGCTATTGCAAAAGGAGAAAACAATGTTCTGCAGTTGAAAAACAATGCAGATACTCGGAAATATTTAAATCTATAATGAAACATGCAAAATTATCTTTAAAGTGATAGAAAAATGAATGAAGAAATTAATGAATCAATACTTTAGGAAATAAATCTTTACTTTAGCAATAAGTACCTTTAGGAAATATTATAGATGACTCTTTAGACTGGTTTTGTAAAAGTTGTAAATCAAAGTGTAGCAAACACTAAAAAATATTGTCTATAGTTTATTAATAGCCATAAGACCAATAAGAGACCCATTACAGGTTCCAGAACATTTCTGGTTGAGTCTCTAGGCAGAGACATAGAATTAATTGTTCCTTCATGTATATACCGCTGTTTGAAAGGAGAGGACTCTGATCACAGTTCTCACTAGAAAAATTATTTTATCATTTCATTGTTAGGTGTGTGGTACAGGTTCTTCTCTTTTAATATCCTTTCATATCAGTATTCTCCCCAATTTTTTTTTAATATCAAAGCATTGCATATTTGTCCCTTTCATGAAACTTACCATTTTCCATATTGAATAGGAGTATGGTAGAAAGGAGAGTGAGTCATTGAGAGAGGACACTGAAGTTATTGGCCTAAATTTTATCTTCCTCTCATTCCATATACTCTGCCTTCCAGACTTCTCAACCACTCCTAGTGTTACAGAGTGGGGGTCTCCAAAAATCCCCAGAGCCTGCAGGTTGGGGGATGGGGAAAAGGGTACTGCTTTTAAGATGCCTTTGCATGCCTAAGGCTAGTAGCTAGTGTCTTAGTTATACAAATGGCTTTGGATCTTCCAAGGCCTCAAGGAGATGGGAGGTGTTTTGACCATGAAATGGTGCAGAAAGAGCATACAGAGCCTGCGCAAGGTTCTGTGAATGGTCAGAACTGGTTACCATGCCCACTGCACCGCAGGACACAGTCAGGGATTTAAAAATAGGCGGCAATCATTTTAGAGAGGAAGAGAGGAGACCCACGCAGTTTGCAAGGAGTGCAGAAAAGAACTCCATGCGGCTTGGAAAGGAAAGAGAGAACTCCATGCTGCTTTGAGAAGAGAGGAGAACTGCATGCTGCTTTGAAAGGGAGAATACCATGTGGCTTTGAAAGGGCAAAGCACATGTTTTCCTGGACTGTTATACGGAGGCTGATGACATCGTACCCCAGATCCTGAAGGAGACAGCTGACAGATAAGGGATGGGGAACTTCTGGGCATGTTTTTGGCTTCTAGTCTTCTGGGGAGCAAGGGAAGTGCTGGGTCCTGTGGGAGAACAGGGCTCGGAGCTGAAGTGCTCACTGCCCTCCCAGGTTGGAATACTGTAAATAAAGACCTGTTTTCCTCAACACTAGTTGTGGGTTTTACACCAAGGCGCCACGTGAAAGAACCCCCTTTCTCTCTGTAACATTAGGGTGTAAAAACCATCTTCTTGCTGATCATTCATAAATCTACATCCACAGCCCCATTTTCTCCTGAGTTCTCCTGACACTTACCTTCAACTGCTTACAGCCCATCTCTTCCACAAGCATCCTAAAATTAATTTGTCTAAATATGTACCTGTTACCTTTTCCCATTAGTCTATTCTGCTACTGTAATGCCTGCATCAGGAAATTGCATCGGCTTCTGTTCCATTGCACAGTCCGGTGATCTGTGTGCATTGCTAACTACCACCTCCCCCCAAACACAATCATTCCACTTCGTATCACCATCACTATCACTTCCCTAATCCAGACTCCTATCACCTTTTGCTTAAACCTTTATTTTCACAGTTCCCTAAATAGGCACCCTGTTTCCTTCCAATCTGTCATCCACACTACAGTACAATCTTTCTTTATTTGTTTTTTTTTTCACATTTTTAAGTATATTTTATTGATTATCCTGTTACAGTTGTGACAATTTTTTTTCCTTTTGCCCCCCTCCACCTGGTACCCACCTTCCGTCCAGCAATCCCCACCCCTTAGTTCATGTCCATGGGTCGTCCATATAAGTTCTTTGGCTTCACCCTTTCCTATATTATTCTTAACTTTCCCCTGTCTATTTTGTACCAACCAATTATGCTTCTTAATTCCTACACTGTTTCCCCATTTCTCTCCCTTCCCTTTCCCAGCTGAGAACCCTCCAAATGATCTCCATTTCTATGATTCTGTTTTTGTTCTGATTGTTTGCTTAGTTTGTTTTTGCTTTTCTAGATACAGTTGTTGATAATTATGAGTTTGTTATCATTTTAATGGTGATAGTTTTGATCTTCTTTTTCTTAAATAAGTCCCTTTGACATTTCATATAATAATGGCTTGGTGATGATGAACTCCTTTAGCTTTACCTTGTCTGGGAAGCACTTTATCTGCCCTTCCATTCTAAATGATAGCTTTTCTGGGTAGAGTAATCTTGGTTGTAGGTCCTTGCTTTTTATCACTTGAATACTTCTTGCCAGTCCCTTCTTGCCTGCAAAGTTTCTTTTGAGAAATCAGCTAATAGTCTTACAGGAATTTTTTTGTAGGTAACTCTCTGCTTTCCTCTTGCTGCTCCTAAAAGTCTCTCTTTATGTTTAAACTTTGGCATTTTATTTATGATGTGTCTTAGAATGGTACCCTTTGGGTCCAACTTGCTTGAGAATCTCTGCTTCCTGGACTTGTATGTCTATTTCCTTTGCCAAATTAGGGAAGTTTTCTTCCACTATTTTTTCAACTAAATTTTTGGTTTTTTGCTCTTCCTCTTCTCCTTCTGGCCCCCCTATGATTCAGATGTTGGTATGTTTCAAGTTGTCCCAGAGGTTCCTAATCTCCTCATTTTTTTTCAAATCTTGTTTCTTCTTTCTGTTCCAGATGAATGTTTATTTCTTCCTTTTGTTCCAAATTATAGATTTGAATCCTGGCTTCCTTCCCATCACTGTTGGTTCCCTGTATATTTTTCTTTATTTCACTTTTTATAACCTTCACTTCTTCCTTTATTTTGTGGCCATATTCAGTCATTTCTCTGAGTACCCTGATCACCAGTTATTTGAACTCTGCAGCTGATAAGTTGGCTATCCATTTTGTTCAACCCTTTTTCTGGGGTTTTGTTCTATTCTTTCATATGGGCCATATTTCTTTGCCTCATGAATTTGGCAGCCTTCCTGTGTTTGTTTCTGTGTATTAGGTAGAGCTTCTTTGACTCTGTCTTGGTAGTATGGCCTAAAGTTGTAGGTATCTGTAGGGTCCAGTGGCACAGCCTCCTCTATTACCCAAGCTGGGTGCTCAAGGTGCACCCTTCATGGGGGCTGAGTACACACTCCTCTTGTAGTTAAGCTTTAATTGCCGTTGGCAGATCAATGGGAGGGATTTACACAAACCAGTCAGCTGCAAGGTCTGGCTGTGACCACTGAGCACCAACTTGTGCCCTCTGTGGAGGATCAGCTGTGCAGGGGCAGGGTGGTAGTGCTCTGACATGGTCTGTAGCTGTCCACTGGGTGCCCTGGCCCTGGGGTTTCCCCAGTGGTGCAGGCCAAGATCAGCCCCTAAGTGTTTTGCCTGGGGGCACCCTACCTGAACTATAAAGCAATCTGAGATGGCTGCTACTTGTGCTGGGATTGGAGATTCCCAGATGAAGCCAAGCTTGAGTCTAGGCTGGCTGCTGCTAGTGCCAGATGTGGGGCTCAGTGAGGCCAGCTGTTGCCTGTTTGAGAGGATTTAGGAAATTGTGAAGCATGAGCCAAGACCAGCCATTCATACGGAAAAGCAGCTTGGGAGGGTCCATAAATTGAGTGGGGGCAGAGTCTCTAGGGATCTCCAAGGTGGGTCAAACAGTGTTAGCCAAGTTAATGGAATCTCAGATATGGCAGCAGCTCACCAGCTCTGTGTGGGGAGGGTTTAGAAAAGGGACAATGCCCTCTGCTCACCTTGATGCCAGACACTTCAGCTTCTCCCTGTGTACCACTGGTACCTTTCAAGCTGCTACCCTGGTGCTAGAGCTCAGAAGGATAGAGTCTGAATAGATGAGTCTGTGTTGGGGGTTCTTCAAGAGGAACTGCTTGGGGGTCCAGCAGTTTCTTTCACTGGCTTAATCCTCACTGGTTTTTGTAGCCAGAAATTGTGGGAACTTACCTTCCTGGCATTGGAACCTTGGGCTGGGGGGCCTGGTGTGGGGCTGGAACTCCTCGCTCCTGAGATATCCCTCCTGAATTTTTATCCACATGTTGATATGGGACCAGCCTGTTCTGCATCTCTACCTGTCCTACCAGTTTGAATGGATGTGGATTCTTTAATTCTGTAGTTGTCAGACTTCAATTTAACTCGATTTCTGATGGTTCTGGCTGATGGCTGTTCTATATTTTAGTTGAAATTTTGATGTGGGCTACGGTAGTCGCCGCCATGAGTCGCAACTACAATGATGAGCTGCAGTTCTTGGAAAAGATCGATAAAAACTGCTGGAGAATCAAGAAAGGCTTCGTGCCCAACATGCAGGTTGAAGGGGTTTTCTATGTGAATGATGCTCTGGAAAAATTGATGTTTGAGGAATTAAGGAATGCCTGTCGAGGCGGGGGTGTTGGTGGCTTCCTGCCTGCCATGAAACAAATTGGCAATGTGGCAGCCCTGCCCGGGATTGTTCATAGATCTATTGGACTTCCTGATGTGCATTCAGGTTATGGATTTGCTATTGGGAATATGGCAGCCTTTGATATGAATGACCCTGAAGCAGTGGTGTCCCCAGGTGGCGTCGGATTTGACATCAACTGCGGTGTCCGCTTGCTCAGAACCAATTTAGATGAGAGCGACGTTCAGCCGGTGAAGGAGCAGCTTGCCCAGGCCATGTTCGACCACATCCCTGTTGGGGTGGGATCCAAAGGCGTCATCCCGATGAATGCCAAAGACTTGGAAGAGGCCTTGGAGATGGGGGTGGACTGGTCACTACGAGAAGGCTATGCCTGGGCTGAAGACAAGGAGCACTGTGAGGAGTATGGAAGGATGCTGCAGGCTGACCCCAATAAGGTCTCCGCGAGGGCTAAGAAGAGAGGCCTTCCTCAGTTGGGGACCCTGGGAGCAGGTAACCACTATGCAGAAATCCAGGTTGTGGATGAGATTTTCAATGAGTATGCTGCTAAGAAGATGGGCATCGACCATAAAGGACAGGTGTGTGTGATGATCCACAGTGGAAGCAGAGGCTTGGGCCACCAAGTAGCCACAGATGCCCTGGTTGCTATGGAGAAAGCCATGAAGAGGGACAAGATCATAGTCAATGACCGTCAGCTGGCTTGTGCTCGAATCTCGTCTCCAGAGGGCCAGGACTACCTGAAGGGAATGGCAGCGGCAGGGAACTATGCCTGGGTCAACCGCTCTTCCATGACCTTCTTAACCCGACAGGCTTTTGCCAAGGTCTTCAACACGACCCCCGATGACTTGGACCTACACGTGATCTATGATGTTTCTCACAACATCGCCAAAGTGGAACAGCACGTGGTGGACGGAAAGGAACGGACCCTGTTGGTGCACAGGAAGGGATCCACCCGCGCTTTCCCTCCGCACCACCCCCTCATCGCTGTTGATTACCAGCTCACTGGACAGCCAGTGCTCATTGGTGGCACCATGGGAACCTGTAGTTACCTTCTTACTGGCACTGAACAGGGCATGACTGAGACCTTTGGAACAACCTGTCACGGAGCGGGCCGTGCATTATCCCAAGAAAATTCTTGACGTAACTTAGATTTCCAGGACGTCTTAGACAAATTGGCAGACATGGGGATTGCAATTCGTGTTGCCTCACCCAAACTGGTTATGGAAGAGGCTCCTGAGTCCTATAAAAATGTGACGGATGTGGTGAACACCTGCCATGATGCTGGAATCAGCAAGAAGGCCATTAAACTGAGGCCAATTGCTGTTATCAAAGGGTAGAACCCTGACTGTGGCCACCGGACTCCAGGGGCCCTTACTGAAGTGGAAGTGGTCTGAAATGCTCACCAGACATCAAGACTCAGAGACCTGAAGGTCCCAAAGTGTACGGCTGTAACTGCCCATTATGTAATGGCTGACGGGGAGGCTGCTGCTTCAGGAGCCAGGGCTGTAAAATTACCTTCTGCGAGGAGTCACGTGGCCCCATTTTGGAATGGGGTGTTCATGCTTCCTCCCAGGTTATCCCACAGATTCTTAGGGGGTGGGGATAGGTCAAGAAACTGCCTTACTTGTTCACACAAGTCTTCAGTCATCAGAGTGCACTTCTTTACACCAAGCTCTCTTTACATCCTGAGGGGCGTCAGGATGAAGAACATTCTATTAAATGAGGTTTTAGAATGTTAAAAAAAAAAAAAAAAAAAAAAAAAAAGAAATTTTGATGTGATTGTGCAAAGAGGCAAGCCATGTCTGCCTATGCTGACATCTTCAGTATAATCTTTCTATTTTTTTCAACAAGTTATCATGCTTCATAAATAACTCTCTGCCATTTGAAAAATTGCAAACTCCTTCACCTGGTTTAACAATGGGAATACAATCAGAGCCCAAACCTCCTTTGTCACCTGATCTCTATAACATTCTCCCTACTAAATTTGACCCCCACCACATAGACCTTTCTCCAGGTTCTTGGAATCACCATACAGCCTCCAAGTCTGTTTCTCCATATTGCCCCTGATGAAATATTCATGGTCCATTATTTATGCAGCTAATTCCAACTCATCCTTCAGGTTTTAATTTAGCGGTTTTTCTGCCGGAAGTCTTATGCGGTCCCCCTAACTTAGATTTTCATGTCACCATACAAATAACACTCTCTTAAAATTGGGTTTATTTATTCAAAAACAGCCTATAGGCTCAGAAAGGACAGGGGATGTGTCTGCCTTTGGTATCATGGCACTCCAGCTCCTAGCAGCCAGAGTTATTTAGTAGTTATTCAATACATTCGGGCCAAATAGATGAAATTTTTAGGGCAGACAAAATCCAGAATATGTATTTTAGTCCTGACTATTATAATAGTAGGTTAGTTAATTAAATCAAGGATGAAATAAGGCTATTTTTAAAGATGTAGGTTAAGGATTTTCAAAATAGGCTTACATGGTTTTTAATCATTGTCCTCCCTGGGCAACTTAAAAAGTTCAGACAGCAGTTGGTAGAAGTCTCTTCTGCATCAGAACTAAGAAGCCAAACTATCTCAAAAAATGTCTTTCGTCTCCTTAGTTGTCATTATTCCCAATCTTAATAAGACATTAAATCAATTTTAATTAAATTTACATTTCTTTCTGTTAATTAACAGATGGTTTGCTATTGTTATTCCTGCTTAGACTCTTTGCCTAATAAAGATTGACTGGCTCAGCCTTCCACCTCTGGAGATCTGGAATCAGTTTACTGGCAGTTACTGGAACAAGGCCAGAATGATCCTTACTCACTTGACATAAGCAGCAGTACCTGTGTGATTTACAATTGTGTTAGTGCTAGTTTACTAATGGAACTGGATGGGCGGATTTAACTTTCCCAAGAAAATATTGAGTCTGATCTAACAGTCAAGCCCACTATGATCTCTTATCACTAAGCCATATTTCAAATTCTTTTACTAACGTCAAAATTTGGATAAAGCTATTCAAAGCAACACACTAACGTGAATGACTGGAACAGTGTAAAAGGAGATTTTAATTTTATTTTTTCTATCTGTTTATTATAGGTGCATTTATATGATGTTTATAACTGATTTAAGCTGATTTTCATTGCATCCTTCTTCTCAGACAGATAGATGTGGATATATAGATATTGATGCAGAGAAATGGAAATAGATATATAGATAAATACAGAAACAGATCTAGAAATAGAGATATAACTTAGAAGTAGACATAGATATGAATATAGAATGTTGTTTTTTTTCTTTATTTTCATCAATTTCCCTCTATTGCCAGTGTTCAATGGTATTCTTTACTTATATTTACTGGTGTACTTAAAGTTTTTCTTTTTAAAGTTAATATTCAAAAAAATTACTCCTTTGAGAATTTATATATTTTTAATTCATCATATAGATAAAAATTAAAAAAATGGTTTAGAATAGCTCAATGCAAAACCTTATCTAAAATTTTGGCTTTTGAGGTAACAGTTTCTAAAAATAATACATTTTTTTAAAAAGAGTGATCTAGGCCCTTTATTTGTAGTATTGAGGTTGTTTAGTTTTTCCTTCAGAAATCGTAAGGAAAACCCACAGTTCCTTTTCGTAATGTTCACTTACATAGAGAAAGAGGCAAATATATATTTTAGTGACCTGGACTTTTACAACAGCTCATTAGCGCCAGTGAGCATGTAATAGATATTTTGGCTAAAGAAGTTTATGGGTTTTACAAATAATTTCTTCCTCCCACACACCAAATTTAACAGTTTTATAGTCCTTTACAACTTCCACCCCATTCATGCACCTCGTCATTATACCAAGAGCCAAATTTTAATGATTTTTGTTGCCTCTAGCACCGAATGCATGTTCCGAAATGATGCACCCCAAACTCTGATTAAATGCCAAACTTTACTGATGGAAAACAGGCGCACTGAGTGAGCAATAATGATGAGTGAGATTTCGTGCTGTTTTACTGCCAACAGACCATCAGAAAAGGAGTTCAGTTCATATAAAAACAGTCCCCTACCAAACAAGTCAGGATGGCTGGCAGCCTTGGTAAACATGTAAATGAACTTGATAACCCTCTCTCTTTGGAGAATTCATGTAAAATACTCTCCTGCTTGCTTTATTTGGCTTGGTTTAAAATGTCAAGGGATTTGCAATGAGACCATTAGCATCTAAACACTTACATTTACTAAATGTGTGTTATGGTGGCTGACTAGGACCTGAAGAATGATATACAATGACTATTGAGGAAACCTGAGAAACATACAAGAGAATCTAATGTTTTACTAAGAATAATGTGTAAGGTAGCTAACAGGAAACATTTTAGGTATTTTAGGTTTCCACAACTACTGGGCACTACCATTTTAAAAGTGTAAATAATTGGCACCATGAAGAATTTTTGTATCTTATCATAATTAATAAGGTTAAATGATGTGATATTAATTACAATAAATAATATCTGTTGCCCATCTAGTATTTGCTAGACCCAGTACTATGTCCTTTACATGTATGAATTCATATAACTTTTATGATATTTTAGTGTGAAGAATATCGTTCACATTTTACAGATATGAACACTAAAGATCAGAAAGGGTAAATACCTTGGACAAGGTCAGTCATGTGAGCTTTCGCTATAGAGTCAGAGTTCAAACCTTAGTATATTGGATCCAAGTTCTCACTGTACAGTATAAAACACACATGCACACACACACAATTTATATTTTATTCACTTATTTTCAAACTTAAACCATTACTTACATTAATCATCTGAGTCTTTTTTGAACCCAATTCCTGCAATCCAGGAAATAATGGATAACACTGCATGATTTATAAGTCGATTAATGAAAGATGACTATGCCATACACATTTCATTGTCTGCTTCAAGGCTGAGATGGTTCTAGCTGAAATGAGACAACAAAGCTTTGAATTTGAGCCCCCTCAAACTTTGTTTTATACTTCGATTTCTACCACTTATCTTCCAAAATGTGTTTGTTCTTGTTCAGTCTTCTGTCAAGAAGTCCTTCAGGACAACTCAACTTCACCAGGTCAGACAACGGCCAAAACTTGTTGGCATCTTTATATAACTTTCCAACAATATACTTTATGTCTCATTCTCTCGTGTCTTCATAAAAAACTCCCTATCTACTAAAACTCATAAGTATTCTATTTTTTCCAGTGAGGGGAAGGTGCATTGCCTTAATAAGACATTCTCTGCGTATTCCAATAGTGCTAATAACAACTACAACTCATTTGGGTCAGTACTTTCCCTTGTCAAAACCCTGCTCTTTCTTCTGCTAATGTACTCTCTGATTTCCACATTTTGTCTATCCTTTTTTCTTCTAACTAGCTCATATATTCAATACCTGACTGACTCTGATTCAGCTTTACCTCTATCATTCAGAATTTTGGCTTACTAAGCATGGACACATGTGTGCGCGCACGCGCACACACACACACACACACACATCTGGATGCCTTCCTGTATAAATAAGCTCGGCCCACTTGTGAGTGCTTCCTGGGTACTAGACTTAATCTGATAACCAGTCTCACCCTCCCACAACAATGCAGCTCACTCTAGAATTTATTTCTGCTAACTTCACTGTACCTTGATAGAGCAGTAAAAAACAAATTAATATTTTCAGTAAGATAGTTGTGTGAAACACTATCATGCTCTAGAAATGCTTATTCTTATTTGTATCATTTCACAAATATAAATAAGCAATGATATCAAATATGGAGTCCCATAAAACTAAATTAGTAATTTGACTAATTGGTCATTAGTTCCAGAATAAAGCCCATACTTGATTTACTCAATTCCTATTGTTTGACTCTATACTTTAAATATACACCTACAAGAAGTTATTTGAACATAACTATTTCTAAAATGCAAAAGCTGTGAACAGAATTGATCATCACTACTAATAAAGTGAATTAAAGGTAAGAGTACTACAAAAAAAGCAGTTTATTAAATTAGAATTTCTAGTGGAAGAAAAGTACATATTAATATACATACTTGCAATCTGAAGGAAAATTCTTAAGTGCCAGACATTCCATTGCTTAGTTATGAATGTAAGTCTCAAAGTCCCCACAAGTGAAGGAATTATATTAAAGGCAAAAATGTAAAGAACAGAAAAAACAACATCATCAGGGAGGCAAGAGAGATTTTAAGGCAGCATTGGGAAGGAAGACAATTCAGCTTATTATAATTACTTCCAGTTATTATCAAAGATGTTGCTTTAAAGTCATTATTCCTAAGAGGGCATGCTTTTTGATCTGGCTTTGGTAAACACGGGAACACACAAAAGGAGGATTTTAAATGGTACCTTCCAACATGTCTCCTGGAGAATCATTTTCTAATAGCTAGAATGAATCTTCTGTCTGAGAGCCTTTTATTTTAAATTAAATTGAGAACAAATTGCACATTACCTCTTCATGGTATTACTGCATTAAAGGCAGCAGGAAATTCTATAATATCATTCCTTTTCAAGAAAGTTAAATAGAATCCTTATTTCAAGAATCATATCAATTTCTTTTTTTTCCCAGCTTTTCTTTATTGATTATATTGCTACAATAGTTCCAATTTTCTCCCCTTTACTCCCCTCCACCCAGCATCTCCCTCCCCCAGCAATCCCCCCCCCCAAGGCCATACCCATGGTTCGTAAAAAATATCTATCACTCCCTCTCAGATATTAAGACCCTTTGTAATCTTGTAAAGGACAATGGGCGAAGGTCTCAAGCTCCTCTAGCTGCTTCAAGCTGGACATGGTCGTCGTCCTACCTACCCTTGGGTCCAGAAATCCCTAATAATAGTGGGGGTGTGGAGGGGAGGGTGGCCTTCCCACATGGGGAAGGATCGTGCAGGCTCCAGGTCAGTTGGCTGTCCCCGGACAATGGTGTGCTTGGTTTAACAGGCTGGAATCCTTGTTGTGTTCTGGGGGCGACAGATTTGGCGAAAAGGGTTAAAAGACATCATTCAATCCATAACTACTAGATAAAAAAAGGCAGGGATTAATTTTTCAATGTTCCACATTAGGGAAAAAAAAGGGGGGCTTCTTTGGAGGAAGGTGTGCTAGGCACATCTCGCCTGTCCAAAACCCTTTTGCCCATTATATTTAGTTTGGGCTGAGGGAAATAGTTTAGGTTTCCCCCCTCTCAGACCTCTGGGCCCTTTCTGTCCAAGCCATTAGGATAGAAAAGAGAAATTAGTTTTAAATGAAGCCCAAAGACCACCCCATTCTTCATCAACCCAGCCATTTAGTTCAGCCAAACCGTTGAGTCTCAGGAGGCAGCGCTGCAGAGAGGATTAAGTGAGGCTTATGCGTACAGACAATCACTCAGGTAATGTGGTCATAGGCTTATGCCCTTTGAAAACAGAAAACACATGTTAATTTATGTAACATAACCCACAAACAAGTCTCTAAATCTGTAAGACTGTCTTATTGGGAAGACATCCAGTTGCAAGGCACTTGACATTCTACTTGCCTGCAAATTGAATCTCTTTGGTGATATCACAGATATGGTTTAATTTTCAAGTGAAACCATTTTTTAAATGAGAAGAAACTTATAAGACGGTTAGCTGCCCTACTTTACAGTCTGCCACTGATCATTGTGATTTTCCTTGAATAATGATTTTTCTCCCTAAGATTACTCTCCTTGTCTTTAAAGGGACTACATTAAGTCCATTTTTAATTTATCCTGTTCGTTTGCATAAACATAACAAGAGCAGCAAATGCTCACTTATGATCTTTAGTTCTGTTTTGCTGGAACTTACCCAAGGAACATTTAGGGTGACCCTCAGTTTGCCCTTCAGGGCACAGAAGCTGGGCCACATACCTGGCATTCATCCTTGCCTGTACA
Organism: Furipterus horrens; assembly: GCF_987537825.1. Taxonomy (NCBI): domain Eukaryota; kingdom Metazoa; phylum Chordata; class Mammalia; order Chiroptera; family Furipteridae; genus Furipterus; species Furipterus horrens. The sequence continues at coordinate 16,116,042 of NW_028327182.1, forward strand.
CACCTGTCCTTTCCAAGTCTTTCTGGTTTTCCATTGTGCCTTAAGGTCCCTTCTAGCCATCTTTCAAGAAAACAACCTTCGTTCCTTCCCTGGAGAGATTGCTGTGGACCGCACAACCAACCATGGCAGCAGGCCTTTTATCTCGCTGGCTTTTATTACCTTTGAAAGTCATTCCCAGTTCCTCAGGGCTTTTTGGTAACAACCTGAGCCCAAGCACGTCCCCTTTAGGCTTGACATTCCAGTCAAAGGCTTGGTCAAAAAAAGGAACCTCTATTAACAACTGGCCTTATTAGTTCTATGCAAAGAAACTTAAGTCATTACTTACTTGTTTAGAATGCCAAATTCTGGAGAGATCAAATAGGGAGAAAAATATACAACGTGAAGGAAAATCTTTGTCCTAATATTCACTGAACTGCCATTTCCATTCTTCATATTTTCATTTTCCCCCACTAAAAAAAATTTTTTGTTTGTTTTTCCATTACAGTTGTCTCACTTTTTTTTCCCCCTCTTGCTTCCCTGTACCCTGCCCCTCCCTTCCCCCACATTCAGTCCCCACTCAGTTGCCCATGTCTGTGGGTCATTTATACATGTTCTTTGACTTGACACTTCCCCTTCTTACCCCCTTTTCTCCCTCCCACCTCCCCCCTTGTTACTGTTAGTCTACTCCTTGTTTACATACCTCTGGTTCAATTTTGCTCATTTGTTTATGTTGTTCATTAGTTTCCTGTAATAGGTGACAGCATAACGTATTTTTCTTTCGTTGCCTGGCTTATTTCGCTAAGCATAATTCTCTCTAGTTCCATCCATGTTGTTGCAAATGGTAGAAGTTCCTTCTTTCTTTCTGCTACATAAAACTCCATTGTGTAAATGTACCACAGTTTTTTGATCCACTCATCTACAGATGGGCATTTAGGTTGTTTCCAGCACTTGGCTATTGTAAATAGTGCTACTATGAACATTGGAGTGCATAGGTTCTTTTGAATTGGTGTTTCAGGATTTTTCGGATATAATCCTAGCAATGGAATTGCTGGTTCAAAAGGCAGTTCCATTTTTAGTTTTTTGAGGAAATTCCAAACTGTTTTCCATAGTGGCTGCACCAGTCTGCATTCGCACCAGCAATGCACCAGGGTTCCCGTTTCTCCGCATCCTCTCCAGCACAAGTTGTTTGTTGATTTGTTGATGACAGCCATTCTGACTGGTGTGAGGTGGTATCTCATTGTGGTTTTTATTTGCATCTCTCTGATGGCTAGTGATGTTGAGCATTCTTTCATATGTCTATGGGCCCTCTGTATGTCTTCTTTGGAGAAGTGTTTGTTCAGGTCCTTTGCCCATTTTTTAATTGGGTTGTCTGTCTTCTTGGTGTTGAGTTGTATGAGTTCTTTCTATATTTTGGAGATCAATCCCTTGTCTGAGATGTCATTGGCGAATATATTTTCCCATATGGTTGGTTTCCTTTTCATCTTGCTGATGTTTTCTTTAGCTGAGCAGAAACTTTTTAGTTTGATGTAGTCCCATTTGTTTATTCTTTCCTTTATTTCCCTTGCCTTAGGAGATATATCAGTGAAAATGTTGCTATGTGGGATATCTGAAATTTTCCTGCCTATTTTTTCCTCTGGGACTTTTATGGTATCATGGCTTACCTTTAAGTCTTTGATCCATTTTGAGTTTATTCTGGTGTATGGTGTAAGTTGGTGGTCTAGTTTCATTTTTTTGCATGTCCCTGTCCAGTTCTCCCAACACCATTTGTTGAAGAGGCTCTTTTCACTCCATTTGATGTTCTTTCCCCCTTTGTCAAATATTAGTTGACCATATGAACCTGGGTTTATTTCTGGGCTCTCTATTCTGTTCCATTGATCTATATAAGAATCATATCAATTTCTGTACCATTCGTGAAATTGTTTCTGATCTTATCAGCCTTAATCATCTTCTTCAGGTTTGGATCAGTAAATTCAATTCTGATTGCTGTTGAAGGGTTTAAGCTGAGCTTGCATAAATCCTGCCATTCATTTGCCTTTGCTTTTATAACTAAGGGGAAAGATTATATATAAATAATATATATTATAACACATTTCACATACATGTTAATACTTAGTAGGGCCTTATCTATGATTTGTATAAAACTTAACTCTGGTCTCTTATTATTCTACTCTCTTTTCTCTTTTACTACTTTTTTATTTATTGTCTTACATGTATTTTTAGAAATTGCTTTATTTTGGACCAAGGTAGACTCTAAACAAATAAATAACAATGATGTAACATCATTTAAAAGAATAAAATCAAAACATTTACCTTGTTTTTCAAATATACCCAGACACATGTGTTTGCTGCTTTGTGAAATCAATAATTAGTTGCTTTTGAGGTTTAAAACATGTATAGTTTGTAATTATATAGACTGGTCATATGTTCAAAAGAATTTGCAGGTGAAGATATTATCATATGTTATGTTCATGTTGCTTTAATTGTTTACATTATACTTTGCTCTGAAAGACTCTACTAGATACTGACACAGAATTCATAACTAAAATTTGTCCATTTAAAAATGTGTAACTCTCTAAGGGTTCTATGTTTAGAAAATATTTCAACATTGTACTAAAGCAATAGCAATGAAAAAAACATGTTAGAAGGATGTCCTTACCTACCAGATATGACTACCAAAACATATCCTAATTCTTTTTTCAACTTAAATATTTTATTTATTTATTTTTGCCTTGTTTTTATTTTTGTGTTTTACAGTTGTCCTAAATTTTCCCCCATTGCTCTCCACTGCCCAACCCCGGCCTCCCATAGTCAATCCCCACCCTGTTGTCCAGGCCCATTGGGTCATTTATACTAGTTCCTTGACTAGATCCCTCCCCTACCCCTTCTTTCCCCGCTTCTATCCCTTCCCCCTCCCCTCTAGTCACTGTCAGTCTGTTCCTTGTTTCCATGCCTCTCGTTCTATTTTTCTCATTTGTTTTGTTCAATTCCTGTATTAGGTGAAATCATGTGGTATTTTTCTTTCGCCTTCTGGCTTATGTCACCAAACATAATACTCTCCAGTTCCATCCATGCTGTCATGAAGGTAAATAGTTCCTTCTTTCTTTCTGCTGCATAGTATTCCATTGTGTAAATGTACCACAGTTTTTTGATCCACTCACCTACAGATGGGCACTTAGGCTATTATTAATAGTGTTGCTATGAACATAGGGTTGCATAGATTCTTTTGAATTGGTGATTCAGGATTCTTAGGGTATAATCCCAGCAGTGGAATCACTGGATCAAAAGATAGTTCCATTTTTAGTTTTTTGAGGTAATTCCATACTGTTTTCCACAGTGGCTGCACCAGTCTGCATTCCCACCAACAGCGCACTCAGGTTCCCTTTTCTCCACATCCTCGCCAACACTTGTTACTTGTTGATTTGTTAATGATGGCCATTCTGAGCTGTGGTATCTTGTTGTAGTTTTAATTTGCATCTCTCTGATGGCTAGTGATGTTGTTACAGAAACAGGGGAGTCCAAAAATCCCCGGAGTTTGCAGCTGGGGGATGGGGAGAAGGAAGCAGCTTTCAGAATGCCTCCACACGCCTGAGGCTGGTGGCTGGTGTCTTTCATTATGCAAAATTGCTTGGATGCTTCCAAGGCCTCAGGTGGGTGGGAGGAGTCTTGAACCAGGGGATGGTATGGAAAGCACACAGAGCCTATGAGGGGTTCTGTGAATGGTCAGAACTGTTGGCAACACCCACTGCATCAGAGGACACAGTCAGGGATATATAGGCAGCTGTGAACACTTTAGGGGGGGCGGTGTGCTCTGGGGCTGTCTACTTCGCTGGCAGGTGTTCGCAGGGGTGCTCTGGAGAAGGAGAGGAGATCCTCGCGGTTTACAGAAAGAAGACAGTTTGCAAGGAGGCTGAGAATCCCGGTGGTTTTGTATTGAGAACCAAAGGGCACCATAGCACAGAAAGGACCTCCCCAATCAGATTGAATGATTGGCAGCCGCTAGTAAAGCTGAACTGTGTTTGGGAAGTAGGGAAACGGTGTTTCTGACCTTCCTAAAACTGGCTAGGTTTGGTAGGGGGGAGGCAAGGATATGTGTAACTGTTAAATAAACAATTTTCTTTTTACTCAACTGAAGTATTAAGAGTTGTAATTCTGGCGGCGAGCAATCAGACCCCTAACTAAAGAGCCCATGGGTTTGTTTTCAATTGGAGCAGCCCAGGGGTCCTGTAACAATGTTGAGCATCTTTTCATATGTCTATGGGCCCTCTGTATGTCCTCCTTGGAGAAGTGTCTGTTCAGGCCCTTTGCCCATTTTTTAATTGTATTGTTTGTCTTCCTGACTTTGAGTTGTATGAGTTATTTATAGAAGATATATCCTAATTCTGACCAATCCTCACTTTCTCCTTCTCTACTTCTTTGGTCTAATACACTATCATCTCTTGCCTGGACATCTACAGTAGCCTTCTAGATAACGCCCTGCCTCCATTTTCTTAGTCTCTTCTGGAATATTTTTTAAGATTTTACTTATTTATTTTAAGAGAGAGAGATAAACATTGTGCATCAGATAAACATTGATCAGTTGCCTCCCACCCCACCCCCCAACCAGGGACCAGCCTGCAACCCAGGTATGTGCCCTAACTGAAGGTCCAACCCACACCCTTTCACTTTGCAGGCCAAAGCTTAACCAACTGAGCCATGCTGGTCAGGACTTTTCTTCTGATATTTTAAATCAATAAATAAGATCGTTTCACATATATTCCCTGCCTACTACTTAACACCATCCAAAAGTTCTCCTTTCCACTTAAAGTAAAAGCCTAAATCCTCATTGTCAGGGATGAAATAAAATACCTTCAATAAATAATACAATAACACTGACCACCTCACCCCTTACTGATGCGTCAGTCCTGAGGGAAAGATCAGGGTACCTGCCAAGGCAAGGAGATAATAAGGGACTCTCAGTAGCTCAATAATGTGGAAGTATTTAAATATTTAAATGAGTTTGGTTGTACCTGTGCAAACAGGCTGAACCATGGCTTACAAACTCCTGTATATTCTGGCCCCAGGTTTGTATTTCGACCTCATATTCTACCCCTTCTCTTTCTCTTCCTATGCTTAGGCTATCCTGATCTGAGTAGACATGGAAAATATAGATCAGTTGGGCCTTTGCACTTGCTGTTTCCTTTACTGGGAAGATTACATTGTACACTGCACCACTGAATAAGTTCTGTGTTCAAAGACTACCTCCTTGGAGAGAACTCCTTTGACCACCCTGCCTAAAGGAACATCTCCTGTATGCTCTATCCCCTCCCCCTGCTTTATCTTTCTTCATAGCCTTTACCACTTCCTGAAATTATATGGGACTCTTATTTGTTTCTGTGCCTCTCCCACTAAATTATAAAGTCAGGGATTTAGTGTGTCTTGCTTACCAAGGAATCATTACCACCTACCATCATTCCTCTCTATCCTTGTGTACAATGGATACAAACTTAAGAAACACTTCAAGTATGATGTGATGAGTAGTGCATTACACTGACAATATACATAGATGATGCTTTATCAATGCAGGGGAGAGTGATTGCTTTGAAACCAGGTTTCATGCAAGGTATAGCGGAAAAAATGTTCAGAGCCACAAAGACTAGTTGTAAAACCAACAACCAAGATCCAAACCAAGGCAGTTATGAAGAAACTGGCTCCGCAAACATATGACATTTTTAAGAAATCTAATAAAAAGCATTTGGAACTCCTAGACATTCTTGTGAAATAAACATTTAAAATTTTGTGTCAAAGATGAATGCATAAAATATATTTATAACTGATGTTAAATATATGGTTTATAAGGTTGCAAAATAATAGATTTAGGACAAAATTTCTAGCATATGTCCAACACAGATATTTTAATATGTACTTTTAAAAATTCTCTTACTCTGTTATTAATTTTAGAAAAGAGTAAAACTGTGGTTCAATATATTAAGTAGGAGACATTTAAACATAATATGGTGTAGTCTTGTAAATTTGCTAAACAATTTCCCCAGCTTGCTAATATATACCCCTACTTCCCCAAGAAAGCATTATACAATTTTGAAAAGAAATCACCCCTTTAGAACTTAGTAAGCCTGAACTAGTACTGAAAATTAACAAGCAAATTCCTGGTTTAGATACATCTTGCAGAAAGCTGGTAGTAAAATGATATAATATTAAGCAGATACTATCAATTATCAAAATAAAATTGTACAGTGTTTTTAGGTCCTAGCCAGTGTGACTCTGCATGCTTAAATCAAATAAGCTTAAGATTAATCATTAGGATTAACGACCTGACAGACTTCAGAGGGGAAGAGGGTATGGGAAACTGGAAGAGATTAGCCAAAGAACATATATGCATATAGGCATATATGTATACCCCATGGACACAGATGACAATGTGGTGAAAGTAGGGGGTAGGGGCTGGGTGGAGGGGAGCAAAGAGGGGAACATGGAGGACATCTCTAATAGTGTCAATAATAAAAAAAGGATTAACAGCAAGTTTGATTCAATTTCTGACATCAATATTAAAATTATGATTGATTTATCTAAAGGTATATAGAATATTTTTAAAACAACTGAGGAAAGTATTAAGCAGTATGTTTCTCCTATTATAGTTTCAAAAATAATGTCAAATTTTATGCTTTTAATGCCATGATTGTTTTGAGGAACTATGACAAGAAAAAATGTAAGATGGATAGAGAAAAATCTCTAAAATTGACAAGAAAGTGAACAGTTCCTCATTTCAGAAACAACTCTCTATTCAAACTATGGGCCGAAACAAAGAACAAAATATATCTGCAATTTAGCGCAGGCCACAGAGCAAGGGAGTGCGAAGGGATGGGGGGGTGGGGGGGGACACAGAGGCTGAGGAAGGTGATCCATTGAGTCCTCATGTTGAACCAAAGATGGAGGGAAAGGACCTTCAAAGGACTAGATCTCTCCCAGCGAATGCCAGTAAAGTGTCCATATCCAACAAGAGAGATCTCGCAACCACCTGGTATTTGGAAAACTCTCTCTCAAAGAAGAAGGAAGGACCTCGCCCGCAGATACCTTTTTTTTTTTTTTTTTTTTTAATGTGTAAACATTTATGAAAGGGAAAACTGAAGCGACTAGAGAGGTATACACCAAAATCACTGAGAGGTTTTTTCTGATTTATCTGTGTGGATGTCCTTCTTTGCATCTTTCTAGTATTTTCCAAATACTTTATATTAAGATGAATGTTATTTCAAACAAGTGTTTTAGAAGATCCACAATACTAAGACAATCTAATGCTTTTGAAAAAACTGGCCACTCAAATAAATAATTTTTTTCTGAATCTTTCATTCTTCTCTGACTTGCAACTTTGAAAAAAATATTTTGGAAACTTGGGAAAAAATATTTTTATTATTTTATGTAAGTTTTCGAATACAAATATGTCTTCTTTCTAAAAACTCCCTTTACCTTTGCCCTTATGGCCCCTAGGCTTGTTTCCGATTAATCTTTTAAATCGTATTGTTTTACTTAGTGCAGCATGTTGTGCACATTCCTGGAAATAACTGATGTATTTGTCTCATAAAAACTCTGTGTTTTCTTTCATGCAGGTGGCATTGTGCTTGTGCCAGGTGTCCCTGGGTGGCCACTTTGCCTATTTAAATGTAAATTATGTATGTATGCACGAGGCTAGAACTGCAGGCACTGTTGCCACTCATATTAAATAATGCACTGATGCCTAGACACCAAGTGCAGGAATTTTTCATTGTTCTAGGATTGAAGTCAGCCTTAGCATGGGAAAGATGTCACTAATGGTGGCGAAGCATATCATCAGCTGGAAGATAAATTCGGAAGGCTGGCATGGTTACAGCGAGAGCTCCAAAGAGCAGAATGAGAAAAGAGTAGCTCCACAGGGAACAGTGGTTTCCCATTGCACCTTTCTTTCTCCAATTCAGATGCTATAGTATGTACGTGAAATAAGTTCCCTTATGCTTCAGTTGAGCCCAAGCTCTGTAACGTCTTGATTTTAAAAAAAAAGCACCAGACTCTATTGCCATTTTCCTGCTGCGTTTTAATGCCTCGACTGTCCTTGTCCTTATAACTTCCTGGAAGAATTTGATACCATCTGAGCTACGCATGAGAGCTCCTCCTGAAAAAAAACAAACAAAAAAAAAAGCCATGTTGCTTCCTCAAACTTCTTCTGGTTCTTTTCCTTATAATCACTACATTCCTTGCTCACCAGCCTCTGCCTTGACTTACTGTACTGGGTTGGCTAAAAGTCCATTCAGCTTTCCTGTTAAAAAAAAAATTCATTTTCACCAATTACTTCATTGATTTGGATATTTTGAGTATGTCTGCATCTCCCACTCTTGGCTTCTAGTGGATAGAGGTCAGAGGTGCTGCTAAACATCTTCCAATGCATAAGACAGCCCCACAGCTAAGAATTATTTGGCCAGAATGTCAGTAGTACCAAGAAACTTGGCAAACCACTTTTGGCACATTCGGTCAGTCATAGCACCTTCTCCACACACTGCACAAATCTTTTTTTTTTTTTTTTTTTTTTTGCATTTCAGTTGCATTTTTGCCTTCCTTGAAATAATAAAGCATAATATGCTGAATTTCTTGCATATTTCTTTCATCTTCAATATTAAAATGGTTGCACAGAAGTTCACCAATTCTGATATATTTTTAATGCACGCTGATATGATAGCTCTCACAAATCAATATAACACAATTGTTTCTAAATTAAGTTGAAAAGAATTAAGCACTATTAGAGCTATCATATGAAAAAAACTAAACAAACTTTTGGGCCAACCCTATCTATATATCTGCTTTTCAGTTTGGAAATCAACATATTTCCCCCTGGGTAATTGTAAAACTGAAAGGATATATGGAAAGTTGAAATTTCATTTATTTTTATAATAACATCCTTTTGAGAGATTAGGAAGGAAGCATGGAGACATACTAAAGAAATGAGAAATATGAGAATCTATACACACTATGTGGTAGGAATCAAATCCCATATACAATTTGTTATATGTTAATTAGATAATTAGATAAATTAGATAATTATGGAGATTAAAATAAAGGTAGTTATCTTAAATACATTACTAAGTAGAAAGAAATATGCTTTTGTTATGAAATCTACTTTTCTACAGAGAGGGAGATTTGTTTTACCCAATTTTGCAGCTTTCTTGAACACTATTGATGATCATGGTTAGACAGCCGACATTGGTTTTTTTCTGAAAAAGTGAAGTTACTAATTGATTAGATTGTTACATTGTGTTTGTGTTTTCTTTCCTTATAAATTTTTCTACATTGTTACTAAAAGTTTCCTAGTTTCCAAAGTGTAAAGTTTAAAATTCACAATTGTGATTTCTTAGTGTGACAAAAATTTCCACTTTATCACATCTTGATTATTAATCAAGGGGCATGCAGTTCTTTTAACAAAATAATAGGATTTTGTTGGTCATGAAGCCACTGGATAATTAGAAGATGCTGGCACAAAATTATAAGAAATCTGAGTCTCAAGTCACTTAAGCTTCAGTGAGGATAATATCACCAAAAAACATATACTAAAGCAAGGAGTTAAAATTGGTGTTCTATGTGTAAAACACTTTTTCTCAGTAGAAAGACTCTAAAACAATGATGTTTATCTTGTGTGCTATGTTATGACCTATAGGGTTTGAGGAAAAACAACTTAAACAATTTTGGCCCAGTTCTGTAGAAACCCTCATACCTTGATCCTAATTATGAATAAACTACATGTGCTCTATATTCTAGTTACAACCTATCTAATGATAATCTTAAAGATTTATCTAATTTTTTGTAGTCTTCATAGGAATCTCTATCAGGAAACCTATTGGCAATGTTTTAATTTGAATTTTGGAAAATAGATTGTGGATTTTATCTAAAAGGGTTTCCCTAGATTAAGAAAATGAAACTTCATTTTTTTCTAAACCTACCTTTTCCGCCCTGTGACCTAAAAGTAAATGTGTAAGTTCTAAGAACAAAATATGGTTGATTTTTTTTTAACCTATACAGTACAAAGAGAGAAAATTTCAAAGTTTGCTACATGGTTATATAAATGACTAATCACCCATTCAAAACTGGATAAAACTAGTTTTGTATGTGTACTTTAGGCAATCAGGACACTTAGATGTAATTAAAAGGAAACTCCTAGGATTCATGTAAATAAAATATAATGAACTTCCGCACTTCGGTGTTTTGTGGGAGAGTTACTGTAAATGCACCTCTGTGCCCAGATGATTGGCATTTCTAATCATATCGGGGGGGAGCCCAAACAAATCGGAAATTGTTTATAAAATTGTGTATTTATTCTTACATGTTTAAACTTCAGTCACCTTCAAAATACTCACCGTTTGACTCAATACACCTACGGACATGTTTTTTTCCACAGCTCAAAGCAGTGTTTGAATTCATTGACTTTAATGCCTTTTAGTGCTTCTGTTGTTTTTGTTTCACCTTTCACATCAGCAAAATGTTTCCCTTTGAGGACTTTTTCATTGGGGAAACAAACAAAAAAAAATGTCACTCTGGGCAAGTTTGGCTGAATAGGAAGGGTGGAGCACGGGGGTCATGCCAATTTTGCTCAAAAACTGCTGAACACTCAGCGCATTGTGGGTAGGTGTAAATCACCCATCATGAAATGGACAAATGAATTGAAAGAATCCTCAAAAACAATCACTAAAGCTGAATGCAGCCTCTCACAACAACACCAGCTAGTACACTGATACAGGTGGGTTCCTAGAACACTCACCTAGCAGGGGAATCCTATACTATAAGGGGCCCACCCTCTAGAAGATAGTTTCATTGTGGGGGGGGGGGTCTGCCCTTGTATTACTGACAAGCAGTTCCTGATTACTTGACCTGCTTTGTACCAACACAATGATATGCCCCTTGAGCCTCACCCTCTGAAGTGTGCCCCTTGTACACCATACACCCCCCCACCCCCTCACCTATTTCCATTTCAACAGCTAGCACTTTTCCCTGAAGGCAGTATGAAACTTGGCCATGACTAGTTGCTAAAACTCATATGTAGTGGAAGCAAAAAGACATTAGCTGGTGCACATTTGGCTGGAGATCAGCAATCTTGGTTATAATCCACAGTTTGCTTACGACTTGGATTCTATTAAGAATGAGAGGAGCCAAACATCATCAAATGGAGTAGCTAGTCCCATAAGCAAAAGGCAGGTGGATGGGATTAATACAAAGTATCCTTCCCACTCTAACCCTGCACCTATAGAAAGCCCATTGTTCAAGGCTTGGATTGCCCAAGGCTTCAGACAGTAGGTGGAGCTTATTAAGGAGCCCACTTCCGATTTGTAATACCCTCTCTGTGACAGAGAGAATTCTAGGCAGAAGGTCGGGAGGCCTAGGACAAGTCCCCAGGCATTTCAAGCCCACAAACCTTTATTGAACTCTGAGTACATAAAGAAACACATGCTCCACTTTGTAAAGTATATGATTGTCTAACCACTATGCTGTACACCTGAAACTAATACAAACTAATACTGAATGTAAATTGAAATTGAAAAAGTTTTTTATTTTTTCTTTTTTAAAAAGATACACATGTTCAGGAAAGCAGGCTATAATAAGAGATGAACTTAGACCCAAAAGAACTTACAACGTGTCACTAGGATCTCATGCAAGTTTCCTAAACTTGCAATGCTTCAGTTTCCAACTTGAAAAAAGAAATAATGAAATTTACTCCAACGTACTTCACATATGAACTGTAATGCTCATCAAGCTTACAAATGAAAACAATATGATCTAGTCTAGAGAGATCACATTCCACAAAATTAAAACCCCAATATGTATTTTAGGCCACATTTTTTTTTTTGTTTGTGTCCTCAAATGTTGCTAGAATAACAACAACTAAAATAAATGGCCACTGACTGAGGTTTGCTGCACTCATTTTTCTACAAATAATTTCTTGGCCATATATATTTGTTTAATTGTTTACAATAATTTTGTTCTCATGAAACATATTAGATACCCATTATATATAGGAAGAGAAAAAAAATAGGATTATATGAAAATCACAATGAAGTATCCTTTACTGAGAAATCAAGCTCACTTTAGGATACTTACAAATAGAAATCAAAGTAGATTATTTAAGATATAAATATTACAGAACAAAAATAAAATTTGAGAAAAATTAAGGAAGGTAAGAGAAAAATGTGACAACAAAGTGAAGAAAGGAATTCATTACACTGACAATTTTTCTGCCACTTCTCTTCTTCAGTCCTTTTTCCCAGAACCCTTTGTCCTCAGGAAATAGCTAAACTATGGGCAAAAGAAGCAGATGACTCCGTGATGTGATGTCAGAATATATATATAACCCAAAAATCTCTCTCTGTCATTGGTCTACCATAGAATCTTTATTATTATCAAATAATAATAATAATAATAACAACAACAACAATGGTGTTGAAGTTAAGGCACTTTAGGGATTTTATTAAAATCCTGTTCTCCGTGAGGCACAGTACATAAATCCATCCTCAAACACTGATGTAAGTAAGCCTTTGTACAAGTAGGCAAGTAGCCTTGTAAAGATGATGAAAGAAAACAGAGGGCAGATTTTGATAGTGGAGAGGGAGTTGGGGAGGTAGCAACCTGAATTGGACAATCTTGATTGAGTTACTCAATAAGGGAACGAGACTGTCAAGGGACGCCATAAGGGAATTGATACTCTGGGCTCTAAAAATGCCAAATTGAAGAGCAATTATGAGCCAGGGATGAGGGAACTTGACAGTATATTTCTAGTTCACAAAGTTCCTTAAAGCCAGCCTTCCCATAAATGCCTACTTGGAGAAAAATAGTTGCTAAAGCAGTCCTTCTTAAAGAAGCTAAGTAGGTAGGCAGTGAAGTGTAGTTAGGGGAAGCTACTCCTGCAAGAACTGAGGAAGTAAAAGAAAATAAGATAGGGTGAGAGTAGTGGCTTAAAGGTGGGTGTGTATGTTGCAAACAACGGAATAGAATTCAACATGTTTATAGACTGAAAATAAGATTCTAGAATGATGATTTGGAGAAAAGAGAGGGGCTACTCTGAAATAGACAAAGAAATGTTCTTCCTTTGAGATTTGAAGAAAATAGCGTAGGGTTGGTAAGGATGGAGGTACTGGGGTATTGCACAGTGACAGTGTCCACTCTCAGGATGTACTTCTATTGTCTCTAAGAAGTAAAAGACAAAAGTAACTAATCAAAAGTGAAAGGCCTAGACTGTAGCAATTTGACAAAAGTAGTAAAATTTTCAGACTCTGCTTTGAAAAACAAAAGTTGATTATAGAATTGGGAGGAAAGGTATTGCCAAGGAGATTTGTGGTTCAATTTGGGTTGGAAACCAATGTCTGATTCTAGATCCACTCAGGAAAGGGCAGATCCCGAAAATGAACCTCTCTGAGTCTATACATAGGAAACATTAATAAAACATAGTTCTGGGGCCAAGCCAAGGTATTTAGAATATTGGCTAATCAGCTGGAACATGGCAACCCCATGGAAATTGGCTGGAAGCCAGAAGAAAAAGCAGGTAAAAATAAGCTGAGATGCCAAAACTGGAAATGGGTAAAACACAGCTGGAATGAGAAGGCAAATGGTCAGAGCTTAAGCTTGAGCAATAAGAAAGATTGCAGACGGTGTGGGCAGTGCAGGCTTGGTTCAGGAGAATGCATTTTGCAAGCACCTTTATTTGGCTGCTTCAATTCACTTATTTTGCCTGTGGTTAGGTAAGTTCCAACAAGGTCCAGACAGGACATTTACAAGGGTGTGCATGGATACAGGATGCATAATTTTCTCTAGCAATCTCCATAGCCCTGGAGTACAAACAAAGAAATCAGATAGTTAGAATGATTCAGGGTTTAATAGTAGTTGGCTAGGAATGTTGAAAAATCAACAAGCAATGATTCAGGCAAGGTGTTGTCAGAAGTCTGCTGGTAGTCCAGAGAACGGGGGACTGGGCAGCTATAGAACAGGTGAGCGGGGAAAAGGGAGTGAAAAAGATGGCTATTATCTAATAAAAAGGCAATTCTATGTCCAAACATAATTTTCCAAATCAATTCTGGAAATGGATAACTTGTGACCTACCATGAAAAGTTCTGCTGACCATGAGTGGTTAGAACAATGAAGAGGGTGGAGAAAGAATACAATGCTACTTCTGATACTTTACAGTTCATTTAAAAGGAAAAGAGTGTCAGGCTATGAGAAATATCAGATTATATATACTTCAGTGAGCATCAGAAATACCATGCCTTGGGAAGAACATGAGAGTTATACAAATAAAATGAGGACACCCTGATTTTGCTCCTTTTTACATGAATGGTTTTCCTTTGTCACTAGCCCCTGAGGTACTATAAACTTGAGATGTAAATCAGAAATAACCTGTCATTTTCATAGTACTTTACTGTTTACAACTCATTTTGCCTTCTACTATGTTGGGTGATCCTTAGGGTAACTCTGTGTGAGAATAATGATGCGCTGTCCCCCCGTTATACAGGAGCAGAAACTAACACTAAGTAGATCTCTTAAGCAGATGTTTCTAAAGCCCTGTGGAGAGCAGGACCAATAAAATGGCATTGGTCTGGTCAAGATAGCATAAAGCATATGAAACAAAGTGGAGTCACTCATGTCAACCAAGATGGCTGCCAGTCAGCCCTAACACTTTGGTTCAAGAAGGAAACTACCTAAGTCATGCCTGGCATGCTAGAGTATTCAAGACATCTGCACACATGGCCTGAACACACATGTCTGTAGAGGTGGAGTACCCCAGGACAAGCCTACCAGGAAATTCCCCACTTGCCATCAGGGGTGCCAGGACACTTATCAAGAGACCCAGAGCAGTGGAGTACACCACTTTCAAGGGTATAACTGAGGCAGGCTCCAGACCACTGCTGAGACAGCTGAGCTCCACACACTGTGCTAATCTCCTGACTGCCTTGCTGCCAGAGGCTCTGCCCTGCTATATTGAGAACTTCATTTGCCTTGCTGCCAACTGAGCTCCAGAGATTCTGTCTTGTAAGATGCTGAGGTCTCCCTTGCCTGCTATGCTGTCTCCTGGACCCAGAGAATGAAGACTCCGGGACTCAGGTTCATGATCCCACAATTCTCCTGTGTGATGTTATTACTGACTGCATCCGAGTGATTATTATTGTTATTTGTATAGACTTGAAATGAATCTGCATTAATAAAAAGCTAAGTGAACAGCATGGTCACCTGCATTGGCTCCCTGTTATTTCCCGGTGTTGGTGTCACCTGTAGGACCGATAGTTGTACAGGTGGCTTGGCACTCCCAGCTCTTAAGGCCCAGATCAGAGGATCCAAGTGAGGACCAAAAGCTGACTTATAGGAAAGACTATATATTGCAAAACATACTCTCTCAACAAACCTGACCTCCTTCTCTAATGCCACAGAGCATGAGTAACACAAGCTTTCTGTCTCCATATCAAGATGGAGAAAAACACTGAGAGTTCCTGCAAAGTGGAAATATCAACGCTAAATTTAGACCCCATGAGACAAAGTAGAGAGAATAATACTTTTGGTTTTGGAGTGTCATACATGACTAAATCTATAGTGTTGAATAAGTTATGAAACTATACTGCTATTATGAGAAAATGTTATCTCTTTTATCACTCAGTAATTTGTGTAAGCACAAATCTATAGACTTGGCAGAATTCGTAATGGCTCCATATGCCCACAACTAAGGCTCAATTGCTCTTTATTACTGGCGAGAGCTTCCTTGCTGCTTCTCTATTACATCATTTAAAATATTGATCTTAAGTTATTATGCACACAGTCATGAATCAAGTCCTGTGTGTTTACATACTGCAGCTGAAGACATTGATCCAACAGTATCATAATATGAACTTTAAAGTATTGCAAACTCCCTAAAGAAATTTACTGAAACTGGTTGAACATACTTTGAATTATTTGTTTGGTTAATTATCAATGGCTCCAAAGTGGGCCACTGTAAAAGCTTTCTCCGTAAATTGCTTTCAAAGCCTCAGGCAGTTTGTAGGCATGATGCTTTTTTTACACTCCACACAAGGTACTCTTTGTTTATCGCCCCGTGTGGTACATGTATCCTTGCACTTTGCACTAATGGTTTGTATCCAGCCCTGGTTCATTATCAGGCTGCACTGACAACTTAAATCGTCTTCCTGTCCTCTCAGATGGGGCTCGCATTTGAACATAAGATCTTTACAATCATAATAAACACACCCATCAGGTCACTATGGATGAAGACATTAAACATGTAAGTCTCCAAGTCCTTATTACCCAATATCTCTCCTAAAGCTTCCAGGTCCCAGACTGATAATTACCACATCATATGGCTGTTGCCTCCCTTATTATCTTACTATCTTCTCTTAATATCCTTGGTAATTAAGATCATATCCAGTGTGTCTGGAGGAAAGGTAACCTGGATGAGACTTCCTAAGATATTATCTGATGCAGACACAGAAGCTGTGATGAGAATCCTGATGAAAACATAACACAGACCAAAAGATATTTAGGTATGTTCCAGGGGGGGAATGAGAATGTTTGGATTTTTATTTCATTTTTTTTTAACATATGCAAGGTGATTTGTATTGTGTCAGCTTGTCCACGCTAGACCTGTGATTCTCAGAAATCCAGTTTCTGTACAGTTCTAAGTTTCTGTGGGCCACAAGAGACAAACTATCATCAGGTCTCATTTTGTAGTTTCTCTGACTCTTGGGCCAGCTATGAGTTTAACTCCATGGTGAAGGACACCAGCCTCACCCTCAAGTCCCCAGCAGCATTGATATTGAGGTTTGGCCATGTCAAGAGACCTACATGAGTTTCACTTCTCATGGGTACAAACATATCCTGACCCTCACCAACTTCACCATCTTTCCAGCATCCAATGTAGAAAAATAGTCTAATATAAACTGTGTAACCAGCTCCTACAAATGTCGAAGGCCAAATCCCTATGATAAATCCCTTAGTCTTTATCACTCCTAACTGGCTCTGTTTCTCTGATCCAGGCTTGACTAATCAACTGTGCATATCTGTTATACTCAGGGGAGATAATATTTAGTAAAATATGCTTCAACAACCTATTTCATGTAAGTCATTAAAATATGAAGTGGTAAAGGAGGAAAATTCCACATGTATTATTTTAGGTTGACATTTTGAAGCGTCAGTCCTTTCAAATAAATTTATTTTTAAAGAATGTCCCTTGGGTAAAATGTAAATAATATAAAATTATTGGAAACTTAAGATTACCTCCCATAGAAAGCTACATTCATACAAAAATTAATGCAGTCCTATAAGAACAGTGTTCTTTATAAGGGCATGGATGAATTTTGCAATCCCAATCATTGAAACAATTTCCTGGTTTTAAACCTCATGACGAATTACAATATTCCCTCACTTATTGTGGGTATTACATTCCAGACCCCCCACCCCTGCAAAGTAGGAACCTGACATTTATTCTACACTCTTAAACCTATGTAACTTTAACAACATACATATACAGTACCGCAAAATCCCACAATATAGCAAAAAATCCACGATAATTAAATATAATATTTTTTTTAAATCCCGCAATACAGTGAGGCCGAGATAAGTGAACCGCGATATAGCAAGGGACTACTGTAATTCTTCTTAAACTTGTGAAAATGAGAGAACTCATTTCAAGACATGGAAAGTATTTTGTAGCGAAGACACTTACTACAGGTAACTGAAATGAGGAACTGAGATAATAAAATTATTTATGAATATGAATGTTCTCCCCTAATATATTTCTCCATACATGCTATTAATCTAATTTATATCACACACTTAGTTCTCTTCTACTTTCCCCTACCCCATGGAGAAAGAAATGTACTGGTATAAATTCACAGCCAGGGATGTTCATAACTGCTAGAACCTTCTAGTTTAAAAGGCAGAGCTGAAAATTTGATATGTGTTCATAATTCTCTGGTTCTGTTTCTGTCCCTATATTACTTATATGTGCTGAAGCAATGGGACTTAATATCTGAGTCACTCGATGCCACTTAGCAATTCAAGTATGCATGAGGCATGGTTGTTGATGCTACAGAAGATACAAGGGTGATAAAGACCAGCTCCTGCCTGTAATTCAGTGAAATATAAAAGAAGGATGGGGCCTCTGCCAAGGCTTCAGAGAAAGGTGGAGGACGTTGCTGTTTTACTCCTGTAAAAGACTAAAGGAGCAGAAGAGAAATGGATGTTAAAATGCACAGCCCACAAGATGGAGAATGGGTGCTATGATAAAGACATACTACCTATGTAAACATTTTCATGTAAAGCCCTCAACTAAAGCCCATAAGCAAACTTCAGTAAATTCTACATTTGTGGCAAATATTATATACAAATGGATCTACTAGAGAAAATTTGAAAAGGTATTTATTTCCCATTGGACCCTACAAAGTCTATGCAAGTCTATTCCACATAAACCTGATTTTTTAAAACAAAGAGGGTTCTGTATAATGTGTTGATTAGAAATTTAAATTAATGAATGGGCTAGCACAAATACTCCAGCTACCACAACATAAAACAGAGCACAAAATACAATGGACTTTGTAAAAAGATGAGATTATTTTGGCGGAGAGATGAAGAAAAGCATTTCAGAAGAGTTGGTTAATTATATGAATCTTGAAAGGTGGATGAGATTTCAAAACGTATAAATAGAATTACAGATATTGGCAACAAAAGTAGAAAGTCACTGGGAAAATGCACAGTCTGTTAAAGAAATCAATGACAGCTCCTAAGGTATAATATCTACACATAGGGAAATAATAAGAGATAAAACTGGTGAACTAGGTTATAACATTGTGGACTAGAGAACCCTGAATGCCAAACTAAATTGTTTTTTCTACTTTATTTTATTGGAATAAAAATCCCAAGGAGGTATCTTCTTAAGTGAATCATTATAAGAGAACTGGTGATGCAGAAAGTTCACCTGGAAGTTGTGAGGCTTGAAACAGATAAAGACAACAGCTATAGGAACCAGTTCAGAGACAATATGGCAGACCACAAACATCGAGGACCTAGAAATTCACCGGTACTGTACTGTGAGGTGCACCCATTTTGTTATAAAAAGGGGTGATAGAAGAAAGAACAAATGAAGTTTTACATACATGTTCACATAATTGTCATGAAATAAAAGTAAGGTCATTTTTTTGAGAATAGTATTGTGAGGTTATAATTCAAGAGAAGTAGAATAGTTAATGCATCAATATCTAGGGCAGTATTTGTCTGTCACCCTCAGAGGACAGTAACTGTCCTGTCCACTCTGCTCCATCCATATCATTCTCACTGGAACTGCCCAGAGTTGATTATCCCTGACTCAAGTATAACCAATCAGGGTGTTCACTTAGAATTTCTGGAACTGAACCATAAAAATCACTGTCTTTCTAGTAATCTGGGTTTTAAGATAGAAGCCTAAATGCCACATCCTTTTGTCCTTTTATTGTATTTCCCATATTTAGCACCATATGAAAGAGCAGATGTGATCTTCACAGAAAAAAAAATCTATTCACAATAAAAAATGATAAACATAAGATGAAGAGGTAAAATGTAATCCCCTTGTTCCAGTTGTAACTGAGGACCAGTCATTTTCCTAGTTCTTTGACTCAGTGAGACATCCCAGAAAGATTTTAATGCATTCTCCCCATTACTTAAACTAGTTTAAGTTGGTTTTCTGTGACTTAAAACAAAAGGTTGTAATAAATAAAAATTGTTTTTGGAAAATTAGCGATAGAGCTTACTTGGGAGACATATAACCATTGCCAGACATTGTTAGGGGATCCAAATAAAGTTTGAGACAATAAATGACAATAGTATTCATCCATTTAATGTGTCCATTTCTGCAGAAGTATTCTATAGCCCAGGGATAGATGAAGTAAAGGTGGGCTATTGAACTGATCAAAATTTGAGTTGTGGTTTGAATTATAAGAAACTCAATGGAAGTACAATAGGACATGAGGGTTAGCGATATTGACAAACATGATTGAAGCTGAGGGTAAAGTGTGTCTCAAAGGGAATGATGTAATCCATTAGTGATATCTGCCTTGACCAGAGGGATAGGAGGCACAAGTATGATTTTTAATACATGCTCTTTTATCTCCTCTTCAGGATCTAGATTTATACTCTATAATTCCTTTAGCAAAACCAAATTAATGTAATTGTCTAAATAAGATTACAGTAAAGGAACTGATATAAAATCACTATGCAAACCTAAAGAAGCTTTAAAAAAAAAAACATAAAATCATGTGACATGCCTTAAGGATAGTATACTAGAAGAAACAGTCACATAGAAGAAATAAAATTGTATTTTTGATGTCTTAGGAATAAAAAATTAGGCTAAAAAGAGCATTGTGTACATACATATGATTCTAAACTAAACGCTAACTGGACATGCCAGCATTTTACAGCTTTCCATTTCTCTGCTTCCTATTCTGTAGGATTTTGAAGTGGAAAACCATCACTGCGACCCACTCAAATCCCTTCAGACCAACCTAAAACCTGCTTTTTGTATTTTCAGCTGTTTATACCTGCATTTTAGTGCCTGTGACTTTTATCTGGCTACCAAAGCCACTGTGTCCTAGAAATGCCTAAGAATTTAACATCCCCCTGGGAGCATCCCACAACCAAAGACAGAAGGAAGTTTGGTATATAAAAATCCTGCTTGTTCTCCCCACCTTGGTGTGATTCGGAAAGGCACCCAGATTTCCTCGGTGAGAGGGAAATGCGGTTTTCTCCGTAATAGCCGGCGTGTTAATACATTTGATACTGGCTGTCTTCCTTCCGTATTTGACTTTCCCATTCTTTACTGGCATTTTCTAAAATTATCTTTCAAATAAATAACTTGAATACTTGTCTTAGAGTTTCCTTCTGTGGAAATGCAAACAACAAAAAGATTGGGAAAGAATCCGAAAAATCATGTTGAATCATCATTCTGGGATCTTTTTTCCAAGAGTCAGGATTTGGAGTTTTATTGTATTCTGTGGGTTAATAGATGTGTCAGTTCTTTCATTTTAAGTAGTGCAGAGGTATGTAAGATGTTTGATATATTAAGATTAATATAAAATTGAACAGGATGTGAAAAGAGGAACTAAAAATTAATATTTTATTAAGAAACAGAGAGGGCAGATGAAATGGGCAAAGTTGGTTAAATAGATAGTTATAGAAGGAGACGAGACTTAGTCGCAAGGGGCACCCAATGGAGTACACAGATGTCGTGTTATAGAGATGTACACCCAACACTTATATAATGTTATTAGTGTTGCAGAAGGTCTGTGGAAAGTTATAAAGATAAACGGAAAGGTGAGGAGATAGCGCCTGTAGACGCACAAGCAGGCAATTCCTACTGGCCCGCATGGGTGACCAAGAGTCTCTGCTCCTCCTTCCTGCCCTCTCCCCCCTTCCCCTTCCTCTTCTCCCTTGCTCCCTCAGGCCCCACGAGGTGGACGAGGAGTTCTCTCTCCCCTGCTTTCCTTGCTCCTATGGATCTTCAAGGCCTCAAGTCGGTCCGGGACTTTCTTCTTTCCTCCACCCCTCTTCCCACTTTTTATCTTCAATAAACCTGGGGTCTCTGGGAAATTTCTCAGAGCAAGGCTACCTGACAATTAGTAAGCAATATCATCCAATATATTCAATCAATCAATAATAATAATAATAGATAAAAACTTTAAAAAGGAAGTTCTTAAAAAGAAAAAATGTTAATCTATGAATGCAGGTTCCTGATCACTGACATGGGACTACTGAGCTGCTAAAGACTATTGTATTATATTGAGTATTAACTAAGTCAAACCATTTTTAAGAACTGGGGACAGATGTGTGAATATATGTGTTAAAATAATCCTTATCTCATTATTAAAATGTGTCTTCTTAAAACTTCTTCCAAAAGCATACAGTGTTTAATTCTCTGAAATGGAAAGCACTATTTCAATCACTTTTTACAAATCCACGGTGTACCATATCGTCGTCGTCGGCAGCCGTCCGTCTCGAGAGACGATGGTGTAGCTTCTTAAGAGTCTATCTGCACCGCCGAGAATGGTTGTGCAGTCCGACTCGGGAGTGACACGGTATCTGTCTCCTCCTGTGTTGAATCGACATCTTGCGATGACGCTGGAGTGTCCTCTCCAGTGAAGCTGAAGCTACAGAGCCTGGGCAGGGTGATATGGAGGGTCTCCTGTTGCCCATGCAGCAGACCCCCCCTCTCTTCACAGCTGAAGGGTCCAAGGGAAAGACGGAGTCAATACAGCTTGGCTTCAGGTGCGCCGCAGGAGTTGCCGGTGTTGACTACAACGTCAAACCGCCTTAGGGACTCCGGCTCCAGATTTTCTGTCGGGGTTTACTCCCTTAGCCTTTCCCCTGAAGAGGTCTGCCGCAAGGCAGCGGAGGTTTTTTGGAGTCAGAGTTTTCCTTCTCTATCACTACTATAGTTAATGATATTGTAGGGCATACTTGAAAGTTGATAAGATTATAAATCTTAAAAATATTCATCAAAAGGACAAATCTATAACTATTCATGGCAATGATGTGAACTAGTTTTATTGGTGTGATCATTCCCCAACATATACAAATATTAAATCAATATCTTGTGCACCTGAAACTAACAGGATATATGTCAATTATACTCCAAATAATTCCTAATTGAAACATTTATTCATATTGGTCTCTTCCTATGTCACTTAATTAAATTTAGGTACCTTATATACAATAAAATCTGAGGAATTCTTACCTCATCTTTGCCACATGTCTGTACACTGTTCAAGAGAAATATAATTTTCATGACTGCCATTTTTTCTGCATAAAACTGTATCTCTTTTCTTTGACCCAAGGAGATAAATGCAAAGAGGCTGAGATTATAGCTTTTTCCAGTGAACTGAAAATCTAATTTTAATTTATTGATTTAGCAATAATCATTTGTATTAACATGAAAACTTCATTAAAAATATCCACATGTGGCCTGTTAAAAGAGAAAACTAAATACAATACATATGCATGTTTTCATTTCTTTAAATAAAACCCAACATTTGCACTTTGAAGTAATTCAGAAAATGTACTAACTCTGTTCTATAAAGAGGAGTTGTGCCGCACACATAAGTGATGGTAGAATAGCACGTTGTAAAAATGTAAGGAAAGAAAACAGCTGTAACACTATATTCCTGACAGAGTTTAGGATGCGTATTAACGGAACTGTTGTCTTATAGCAGTTGGGGTGGGTTGAATACTTATGAGCTGTGTGCCAGCTGCATGTTAAATGCTGTCTCACATTATCATTATTGCCAATTTACAGAAGGAGAAACTTCACTATGCAGAGTCAGGCACTTTGCCCCAGAGCACACCAGTGGGAACCAGGAGAGCTGAGATGTAAGTACAAATCAGCTTGCCTAGACTCTGTGCTCTTAACCGTGATGCTGCATGAGCATCACCAAAGGTACATCACTCTTCCTACTCCAAGATAAATCCAGGTTCAAACATAAAGCTCTGCTTTAATGAAAATGAACAAAGACTAGCGTAAAGCTATGGGACAGAAGATAAGGATTATTAGGCACTTTTGTATTATAATCCTATTTGAAATCTAACATAACAACTCTTGGAGATGAATAAACATTGTTCCCTTTGCATGAGACGACTGAGACTTAAACAGGTTGGAAGATGTGCCCAGCGGCATCACAGAGCAAGTGGGAGGCAGAGCCAAGAAAGACCCAGGTGTTTCGACTTTATATCACTCCTTCTTCCGCATTGGTTATTATGAGCATTTTAGAACATAGACCTCACATTGACTATTTGTGTTTTGTCTCACAGAGCCCAAGTTTACCAAGTTTCCCACTCTGGTAATACACTAAGTATTATTTTACATTTCTTTCTGAAAGAATAAACCAATATAATTTAGTGTTACTTTCTTAGCAAAGAATGAAGATACTAGTCAAAATCCAGGTCTTTGTCTTGTGAGTGATGGCCTCTATGAATATGGTCCTAAACCAAAGGGGAGGGGAAAGGAGGTGTGTACAACCCTGGAGGTTCATTTCCCCCACTCTGCTGTATTACAGGAACTGTCTTCCTGTCTTAAAAGGAAGAGAATACAAATATGGAAGATGAAACTATGAACAGGAAATAAATGCAATGATTGCAGAAAGAGTAACAACATCTGGTTATGTAACTGGGGCCAGAAGTGATTACATGCACATGTGTTTAAAGAAAAAATGTGCAATCAAAGTGTGACTTGGGTCAATTTTGAGGACCCTGATATTCTAATGATGTGAAAGTCTTGAGGAAACACTATGGATGTAGTATGGATTGCCCAGTAGTAACAAAAAATATCAAGAAATATTACATTTGATATGGGAGAAGAGATGGAGGAGAATCTCTAACTATGTAAATAATTTTCAGAAGATGTGGAATCCCAAATAACAGAAAGCATTCGCAAAATAAAGCTTCTTTAACTGTTTGAGGGGAGAGCTTAAAAGCTGAGTGTAAAGATGATCATTGCCAGGAAACTCACAATAGAACTAAAAAATAAAAACTTGTTCAATTTTATTTTTCAACCACAGTTTATAGTCAATATAATTCTGTATTAGTTTCAGGTGTACAGCATAGTGGTCACACAATCATATACTTCACAAAGTGATCCCCCTGGTCAATCTAGCACCCACCTGGCACCGTACATAGTTATTACAATATTATTGGCTCTATTCCCTCTGCTGTACTTTACATCCTTGTGACGATTTTGCAACTACCAATTTGTACTTCTCAATCCCTTTCTCCCAGTTCCCCAACTCCCCCTCTCCTCCAGCAACCACATCTGCTCTCTGCATCTATGAGTCTGCCTCTATCCTGTCTGTCTACTTAAATAAGAACTTACAAGAATGATAAAAAATCAAAAGATAAGGAAAAATAACTCAAGAAGTGAATGAAGTAGAAAGGTAGCTTTAGAAATTTCATGTGTATTCTGACCATTCTAATTTGAAATTCGACATTTAATAAATTTGGTTTGCTGTACCAGTAGCGTTAGAAAGAAATAAACTGCATAATACAAACACATTTTTACCTTCTCAGCTACATCATTGTTTAATATGAAACCAAATGTAGAACCAGTAATGTGCCCCCACAGCGACCAGAGGGGAAACAACGAGAAAACAAGAGTGATGCTCTAGAAGACTGCCTTTGTAAGGCTTCCTATAACATTTTCTAACAATGTACAAACAGAAAATTTGTAAAACTGTATCTGTGTTAATACCTGCTTTGTCATTGTTCCAGACAACTGGGCAACAGAAATGTCATTTGATCCATGCTTAAGTTCTTGAGAGAACCAGAAACACAATGGACTCCAACACACCTTAAACTGCTGGCATCATGAACACTTCCTGCCTAATTCTGTTGGACCACAGAGACAAAGCAAGCCCTGTAATTACATCCCAGCCTGATCTATGCTTGCAGTCACGTAATTAATACTTCCTCTGTAAAGCAGTGGAATAATTTAAAGAGCAGATATTTTTCAACCTTGATCTGAAAAAAATCCTCCAGGAGGAGAATACATGTGCATTTTAGCTATGTGCAGACACTTCTGGGATTCCATTTGCTAAGAGAAATTGTAACTAGATTCTCAGAGCTTTCATTGTACCAAGAGATGAAAATGATACTTCCTTCCTGCTCACGGCTATAGTGGGGGGTAGAATAGAGAGTGACTGGAGCCTATATTTATTCCATGAGGGTTTATGAAAATGGTAAACATAATCTCAGTTCCTGGTTACCTGAGCCACCCTAGGATGGTGCCAACCACATTTGCAGAGCCTCAGCCAGGAAATTGGTGCAGAAATCTGGCTCCAGAGGTTAGACCTTAACTTACACAGCAGAAATAAAACACTACACTCCAGTAAATCTATACTAACTTCCCAATCCATTCATAGTTTTTAATGTCCATTTGTAGGAAGCTGTTCACAATCGTGAATGTCAATTCTACAAAAATCAGACATGTAAACTTCTTTTGCCACACAAAAAGAAGAGGAAGAGGAAGAGTGAGAATGTAAACTAACAATATAGAGTTTACCAAGAAGCCTCCTTTTCAACAATTGTTGTTATTTTAAATGATCTTTCATTATTTTCTTTTAAATAATTTGCATACATGCCCAGACAAAGTCTTCTATTTTCAAAAGTCCCTCTCCATCCCCATCCAAACACAAAACAAGTTTCATCTTTGTCTACTTCTTGTCAACTGTTTCTACTTAATATTTAGGCTACACAAAGAGCAGTGCCAGGGCACACACAGGACAAAAGAAAAGGCTGTTGCCTATTCTTGAGACACTCTCTCCCCTTACTCTTTACATCACACAACAATCGTGTTCTTGATCATAGCATTTCCAATAAGAGGTCTTCCCTGGTCACAATTCCACTTTTCTGTCACATCGTCCTGTTTAGATCCTGTACAACACCTCACAATCTCTGAACATTTTGTTTATTGATTCATCCATAACACAATACCATAAACTAGGTGACTTAAACAGTAGAAATTTCTTTTCTCAGAGTTCTTGAGGCTGGGAAGTGTAAGTTCAAGGTGCAAATAAATGTGTGTGTGTGTGTGTGAGAGAGAGAAAGAGAGAGAGAGAGACAGAGAGAGAGAGAGAGAGAATGTTCCACCTGACTTGCTACTTTCTGGCTGTATTTTCAATTCTTTCTTGTAAGACTATTAATTCTCTTATGAGAACCCTACCATCATGACCTAGTCTAACTTGACCTATCTTCCAAAGCCCTCATCTCCAAATACCATCACATTGTGGGTTTTGAGCTTCAACACATGGGTTTTGGTGGGTCACAAACATTCCGTACACAGCAATAGTATTCAAGATCTGGGCCCCCTCAACAGCAAAAACAAAGTGCTTGATTATTTGGCTCAATTACCCTGTAGCTCTCATAGAGATCATCTGTTTTGTTGTGGCAGCAGAATGTAGTTCTCAAATAATAGTACCTAATAATTTTCACAGCAACTTGACTTAAGCATCCTCATGCCGGTGGCTGGATTGGTTTCATTTTATACTCATAAACTCAACTGGTTTATAAATTATAGAAGCTCTTAATTCTAATCTAAGAATTATGCCAAGAAAAACATAATACTTAGCATATTCATAATATATGAATATTTAAAGGCAATGAGCCAGATTATATCCTTTTCTTGTTTTCTTTTGTTTTGTTTATTAAGTATATTTTATTGATTATGCTATTACAGTTGTCCCAATTTTCCCCCCTTTGCTTTTTCCTACCCAGTAACCCCTTTGCCTCCAACAACCCCCACCCACTTTAGTTCATGTCCATGGGTCGTGCGTGTAAGTTCTTTGGCTTCTCCATTTCCTATGCTATTCTTAACTTCTCCTTGTCTATTTTGAGCCTATTGATTATGCTTCTTAATCCCTGCACCTTTTCCCCATTCTTCCCCTCCTCACTCCCAGCTGATAACCCTCCATATGCTCTCCATAGCTATGATTCTGTTCCTGTTCTGATTATTTGTGTAGTTTGTTTTTGTTTTTTAGATTCAGTTGTTGATAGTTGTGAGTTTGTTGTCATTTTAATATTCATAATTTTGATCTTCTTTCTGTTAAATAAGTCCCTTTAACATTTCATGTAATAATAACTTGGTGAAGATGAATTCCTTTATCTTTACCTTGTCTGGGAAGCACGTCATCTACCCTTCCATTCTAAATGATAGCTTTGCTGGATAGAGTAATCTAGGTTGTAGGTCCTTGCTTTTCATCACTTTAAAATACTTCTTGCCAGTCCCTTCTTAACTGCAAAGCTTCTTTTGAAAAATCAGCTCATGGTCTTATGGGAACTCCTTTGTAGGTAATTCCTTGCTTTTCTCTTGCTGCTTTTAAGAGCCTCTCTTTATCTTTAATCTTAGGCATTTTACTTATGATATGTCTTGGTGTGTTCTTGTTTGGGTCTGTCTTGTTTGGAACTCTATGTGTTTCCTGGACTTGTATATATATTTCCTTTGCCAAATTACGGAAGTCTTTTTTCATCACTTTTTTTCAAGTAGGTTTTCAATCTCTTGCTCTTCCTCTTCTCTTTCTGGCATCCCTATGATTCAGATGTTGGCATGTTTGGAGATTTCCTAGAGGTTCCTAATCCTATCCTCATGTCTTTGCATTCTTTTTTCTTCTTTTTGTTCTGGTTGGATGTTTATTTCTTCCTTTTGTTTCAAATCATTGATTTTAATCTCAGCTTCCTTCCCTTCTCTGTTGGTTTCCTTTGGATTATTCTTTATTTCACGTTGTTTAAACTTCATTTCTTCCTTTATTTTTTTCCTGTACTCTATCAGTTCTCTGAGCATTCTGATAACTAGTGCTTTGGACTCTGTATCTGATAAGTTGGCTATCTTTGTTTTGCTTAGTTCTTTTTCTGGGGTTTTGTTCTCTTCTTTCATTTCAGCCATATTTCTTTGCTTCCTCAACTTGGCAGCCTCCCTGTGTTTATTTCTGTGTATTGCTGTTTAAATTGTGTGGGGCAAAGCCTTAGGTAATTGCCAGGACATGGCCACCTGATAACCACTTTATAGCTCTGTTTGTGGTGGTGGGTATCAGAGAGGGGACAATGCCACCACCTGGCTTCTAACAATGTGTCTAGCACTTGCCTTGTTTCCAGTGACTTCACCCTTATGCAACTGGCACCCTTCTGGTTGCTTACCTGGGGGTTGTGTATGTTCTAAGACCTTAAAGACATTTAAGCAGCAAAAATCCATCAGTTTCTTTTGCCACCCCAACCCTCACTGGTTTTTACAGCCAGAGGTAATGGGAGTTTTTCTTCCCAGTGCTGGAACCCTGCGATGTGTAGTCTGGCCTGAGGCTAGGATGGCTCAATTCCAGGGTATCTCTCCCAATTTTTATCCACCACACGTGAATGTGGGGCAATCTATTCTGCTGCTGCTGATGCCACCACTTGTCCAAGATACACTGCCTCTCCACCCTATCTCTATGACTCCACCCCTCCCACCCACCTGGATGAATGTGGCTTCTCTAAATCCTTGGTTGTCAGACTTCCTTACAGCTCAATTTTCTGATGGTTCTGGTTGTTATTTGTTTTTGAGATATGGTTGTAATTCTTCCTATGGTTGTGTGAAGAGGTGAAGCGTATCTACCTACACCTCCATCTTGACAGGAAGTCCAGATTTACATTCTGTGAAACACAAAATAAAATTCTTAACAAAAGAATAGAATGACTGATAGAATACATCAAAACACACCATCTTTTTGGCACAATGGTTCCAAGCTCATACATAAATAGGTCTCTATTCTTCAGACAGGCCTACAAAAGAGGGAGTACCTCTCTGTTGCAGATCATTACATTTTTCCATTAGGAAAGAACAAATAGAGATTTTTAGTACACTTTGGCTTAGGTACTCTGAAACTATTAAATTTCAGATATGTTCCAATTTGCAAGAACTGGAAACACAAAATAGGCCAATGGCCCATATCCAAGTAGACTCAATTTTCCAGAAATCAAAAACTAAAGCATAGAAATGGTAAGAAAACACTCTTAAAAATTACCAAGAGTAAGGAATATATGATTTGAACATTTTATTCACCTAACGCATCAGTTTCACTTCCTTTAATTAGCAGTCTTATCTCACATATTTAATCCACTTTTAAAATTATCAAATATTTTTTTTGAAAAGGTGTTAGATTGACTAGGGATTGTGCCCACGTGCATACTGTATAAAAATTCATTGTATCACCTGATCTGTGCCATGTCGTCGTCGTCGGCAGCCGTCCGTCTCGAGAGACGATGGTGTAGCTTCTTAAGAGTCTATCTGCACCGCCAAGAATGGCTATGCAGTCCAACTCGGGAGTGACACGGTATCTGTCTCCTCCCGTGTTGAATCGACATCTTGCGATGACGCTGGAGTGTCCTCTCCAGTGAAGCTGAAGCTACAGAGCCTGGGCAGGGTGATATGGAGGGTCTGCTATTGCCCATGCAGCAGACCCCCCCCCTCTCTTCGCAGCTGAAGGGTCCAAGGGAAAGACGGAGTCAATACAGCTTGGCTTCAGGTGCGCCGCAGGAGTTGCCGGTATTGACTACAACGTCAAACCGCCTTAGGGACTCCGGCTCCGGATTTTCTGTCGGGGTTTACTCCCCTAGCCTTTCCCCTGAAGAGGTATGCCGCAAGGCAGCGGAGGTTTTTTGGAGTCAGAGTTTTCCTTCTCTGATGTGCCCTGACTGGAAGATCGAACCAGCGACACTTAGCTCGCAGGCCGACGCTCAATCCACTGAGCCAAACCAGCCAGGGGTTGTGCCATGTGAACACATTAATAAATATAGGAGTCATTAAAGACCTCATTGATTCATTTGATATTTTCTTGCTGGACATGAGCTATGTACAAAAGCACTGTACTACCAACCATGTTCAAATACTATTTATGAAACGACTACAGGTTAAAGTGGAAATGTTTGTCCAGAGATTATTCTGAGGACTTAGAAGTTAAGTTTGTCACCTTAAAAGCAAAGACAGTCTTCTCAAGTGTGCAAGGAAATGTTTTCCAGTTGGAGAAAGAGAAATATCCAGTCTTCAGTAGGTTCTGAAGCCAACTCTATAGAGGTGGATTTGGATTAAAGGGCCATGCCATGGTGGTAAGATTCTCACCAATGCCTATGTAGGTCATCTTGTTCTGCATCTCCCATCTGGCTAGGTCAAATCATAGGACTACCACAGGAAGTATACTTATGCATATTATAACATCCAATACTTTTTCTCCTTTAAATTTTTGTAATATTCTTTTGTTTGCCTTTCTAGTTATTAGGTCAATTTATCCAAGTTCTTCCATAGCATATCCTTGCAGTTCACTTTTGAAATACCAAGGTTTCTCACTCTAAGAAACCCATCATGATGCCCAGATCTCCAGCCTCTACATCTCCTTTGGGTTCCAGGTCCAAATATCTAACTGCTTACTGGGCAGTTCCTTTGGCATGTTCCAAAGTCATAGTCTGTACTTTCAGAACCTGCTAAACCCTCTCTTTCCCTTGTTCTGTCAATAATGCCATCAACTACTCAGAAAAACACTAACCCGACATCTGAGAAAGCCTGGACTTTTTCCTGTCCTTCATTTTCCAAACAGAGGTCAGGTACTGTTGATTATAACTTCTCCTTCATCCCCCCAGAGGCCTTGGTTTAAACTCTCACAATTTTTAAAATTTAGTTTGAAACAATATTTGTTTGTCTTCCATTACTTGTCAGACAATATGCTGACAGAACAATTTTTTTTTAAGTGTTTATACTGGGTGAAACAGACAAGCAATGCAAAACCATATAATAACCTTACTTTAAGTGGTATTTCTTTCTTAAACTCTCCCTAGTCTTCTGTTCTGTCCTTGACATTGTCACAGCCTTCTCATCATGACCTCCAATCTAGTGAAAACCTCTATTCATCCCTTACAATCTATAAATTAGCAACAGAGTTCAGAAAAGCATTTAAATGAATTTAAAATGTTTTCTAAGAAAAGTAAGGTACAGATGAATTGAAGTTTCTTGGAGACTTTAAGTTTTAAAAACAAAAAAGAAGGGATGCGAAAGCTGGGTAAGAACCAATGTCAGAAAACAGGGAGAACAGAGTGTGTCAAAGAAGGAAAACTGAGTAACAGGAAAAGTAAGCAAGCAAAGCAGACTTCTGGGGGCCATCGGAGACCTAGAACTGTTGCATTTGATGAAGAAACAAGTCCAGGAAATGGGAAAGTGATTATGAGGAGCCAGAGTTGTATCATCAGTGTTCAGCAGCTGCTAAAGTCTTCCTTTGGAAGACTGGCAATAGTCCCAATATGCATGTTCCTCCGCCTATCTGAAGATACAGAGTTATGCTCTGATTCTCACTCCTCACAAAATATTCTGCACACCCATTATACTAAAAAAAAAATAAAAATAAAAATTGATGTAGAATTATAGACAGGGGTTGCTGGACTACCCAATAGACCATTTCTCAGTTTTCTGAGTGCTGGCTAAAGCTAAGAGATTAGTGATGATCTTCAAGAAAGCAAACACAGGTCCTTGGAACTCTAAGCATTCTTAAATCCTTATAGTAAGTATCTGTACCTTCTGTATGTCATTCAGTATTATAGCGACATATTTTATTTACCCCCTCCATTATTCATATCAACATGGAACTGAGAACACTTCTTTTTACAACAAAGGCCCTTAAAAAGGGTGTTAAAATGACAGGAAGTTCAAAATTGGATTATAAAAGCTTATTTTACAGACAAAAAAATTAACTAGATTTATGTAGAGAAATAGACAAAATTCATTTGACAATTTGGTAATTCTAGGAAGACATTCAAAATCACTGGGATTATTTAAGACTACATGAGATAAACTGAGAAATCAAACTTCATGTGAAAAACTTATTTCTTTAACTGCCTTTCTAACTCATTAAAGAAAGCCTAAATTTCAAAACCTAAAAGACTTCTAAGTACCCCAATAGATTCAACAGTTTTACTTTGGCTATTTGCTTTCATTAAAAGTTAACCATAATTGATGTTAAATAATTTTATGAGATCTCTGGATTTGGACGTAGACTGTATTTGCATGTTTGCCTTTATTCAAGTGGCTATCTCTGTAAACAAGACCTACAAAATAAGTTAAAATTTGCATTTATTAGAAATATGTTTGTGACAGTGAAGGATACTCAGTAAGAACAAAATTTAAAGGGGCCTTTTTATTGGAGAGGTATTGGGATATCTTGCAGAACAAACAAATAAGTAAAGTAGAGAACCAAGAATTTAAATAATTTGAATGGCATCAGGACTATTGATTTCTCTTCTAAATCCTGATGCCATTAACAGCTCTTTACTAACTCTTCTGCCTCTCTTTCTCTCTCTCCTTCCCCCTTTTTCCCACCCATTTCATTCTTCTTTTCTCGTTTTCTTTCTCTTTCTCTTTTTTTCTACTGTCCCTCTGTTGGCCCTCTCCTCAGATAACTCACCTTGCTCTTCTAGCTAATGAGGCATAGGAAGTGTCTATTTAGAACTGTTCATCTCCTTATATATTAAAGCTTTAGCCATTATAAATTCACATGGTAACAAGAAAATACTACAGAAGGAATGCATTGGCCAACTCTAACCATGTACCCATAACTAGACCAGAGGCCAAGGGAATGAGATATCATAAATTCTTTCAGTTTGAAATTAATCAACTCTTACGTAGTAAATGGCATCTCTAGGACAATGAAGTGGAGTCAGATACTGTTTCCAGCTGAAAAGGCGGCACTACTAGGTAAACAAAAGTTCTACATTTCAGAAAGAAAGTATTTATCAGGTATTTGTCCAATTGATGTTTTGTAAAAAGCATATTTTTAAAAAGAATTAAATGTGGCACCCACATGTTCAGATGTTATATACATTGGTATTCAGTAACTTGAACATAAATTTCAACAGTGTCTCATGTGAATAAAGTCCAGGCTGCTTAACAACCCTTCTGTCCTGTTTTATTTCCATTGTTATTTATTTAATGTTCCCAGCACTGTGATAAAACATTAAACAGTGGTACTTAACTTCTCTGTGTGAGTTATTTTTTGTCAAAATGTTTTTAGTAAGCAGTGCTTTTCTTTATATTAATGGTATGTTCACACCATTAAATTCAAATTGAACTTTATGATGAGAATGATTTTCTCCATTTATTGTTTAGAACAATACTTCAAAGAAGTGGTAACATGAAAGCTATGTACTTAATATGATACTGCATTTAAAGATAATTTCTGAAGTACAGTCTTGTTAAAATCCCATTCAAATTCTGTAGCATTTGTATTAAATACTTCATAAGGATTGTAAATAAAATAATATATATTGGGTTTCAGTCAAGATGGAGGCATTGTTAGACATGCTTTGCCTCCTTGTACAACCATAGAAAGAATTACAACCAGATCTCAAAACTAATAACACTCAGAACCATCAAAAATTGAGCTGTATGGAAGTCTGACAACCAAGGATTGAAGAACACATACATCCAGATGGGTAGGAGGGGTGGAGTCACAGAGGTGGATAGAGAGATGGCATGGTATGGAAAGCAGCAGTGGTGGCAGGGATGGAACAGCCAGGAGGGATACCTTGGGAGCGAGCAATCCCAGCCCCAGGCCAGACTACACAGCCCAGGGTTCCAGCACTGAGAAGATAGACCTCCGTTACCTCTGGCTGTAAAAACCAGTGGGAGTTGAGCCAGTGGAAGAAACCTCGGATTTTCACCACTTAAGGGGCCAGCATGGTCTTAGAATATATGCAAACCCACCTACTCTAGGATTTACCACTGAGGCAGGACCTGAAAGGGCACCAGTCACACATGGAAAAGGGGTGAAGTGACTAGAAACAGGGCAAGCACTGGGCGAACCACCAGGTGGCATTGTTTCCTCTCCGAGCCCTCCCCACAGAGACGCAAAGTAGTGAAGCTAGTTGCCCTGTCCTGGCAATTACCTAAGGCTCCATCCCACATATTTTACAGGTGCCTTTTCTACATAGGCCACACTATTAAGACAGGGAGTCAAAGCAGCTCTGCCTAATGCACAGAAACAAACACAGGGAGGCTGCTAAGCTGAGGAGACAAAGAAGTATGACCCAAATGAAAGAATAGAACAAAACCCCAGAAAAAGAACTAAGCAAAATGGAGATAGCCAACCTATCAGATACTCAAAGAACTCCTTGGGTACAGCAAAAATTAAAGGAAGAAATGAAGGTTACACAAAGTGAAGTAAAGAAAAATCCACAGGAAACCAACAGAGAGGGGAAGGAAGCTGGAATTCAAACCAATGATTTGGAAGATAATGAAGAGAAAAACATTCAACCAGAAAAGAAAGAAGAAATGAGAATGCAAAAACACGAAGATAGGCTTGGGAACCTCTGGGCAATCTCCAAAGATGCCAACATCTGAATTACAGGGATGCCAGAAGTAGAAGAGGAAGCACAAGAAATTGAAAACCTACTTGAAAAAAAATGATGAAAGAAGACTTCCTTAATTTGGTAAAGGAAATAGACATACAAGTCCAGGAAGCAGAGAGTCCTAAACAGGTTGGACCCAAACAGGAATACACCAAGACACATCACAATTAAGATGCCAAAGGTTAAAGATAAAGAGAGAATCTTAAAAGCAGCAAGAGAAATGCAAGGAATTACCTACAAAGGAGTTCCCATAAGACTATCAGATGATTTTTCAAAAGAGACTTTGCAGGCAAGAAGGGGCTGGCAAGAAATATCCAAAGTAATTAAAAGCAAGCACCTACAACTTAGATTACTCTATTCAGCAAAGGTATCATTTAGAATGGAAGGGCAGATAAAGTGCTTCCCAGACAAGGTAAAGCTAAAGGAATTCATCTTTATCAAGCCATTATGACAGGAAAGGTTAAAGGGACACATTTATGAAAAAGAAGACCAAAATCATGAACATTAAAGAGGCAACAAGTTCACAATTATCAACAACTGAATCTAAAAACAAACAAACAAACAAATAAACTAAGCAAACAACCAGAACAGGAGCAGAATCACAGACATGGAGATAATTTGGAGGGTTATCAGCTGGGAGAGGGAAGAGGAGGAGAAGAATGGGGAAATAGTAAAGGGATTAAGAAGCATAATTGGTAGGAACGAAATAGACAGAGGGAAGTTAATAGCATAGGAAATGGAGAAGCCAAAGAACTTACAAGCACAACCCATGGACATGAACTATTTGGGGGGATTGCTGAAGGGAAACAGAACACATGGCAAAGAGGGTAAAAGAGGGAAAAATTGGGACAACGGTAATAACATAACCAATAAAATATAATTAAAATAGTAATATATATTGAAATAAGATTTTTAATCCATACAAAGGAACTAATAAGGAACTATCATTTCTCTATCATATTAATATAGATTTTAGCATAATCATTATAATCTCCAAATATTCAAAAATTAAATAAGCCATCGCCATAAAAACAAGGTTTATAAACAAATTAAATATTGAGTTAAAAGTAACATTTCCTATTGTGTTCATAAAGCTCACACCAAAAAATTATAGTGCTTTCAATAGTTTTTTTCAACTCTATGGAATCCCAAGTGGACTTCTTTGAAAAAAAAGTCATGCAATCCTCTTATTCTGTATCAGAAGAAAACTCCTCTCTACAGTGGACTCCATCCAAGCTGATCTACCTAAGAAGAAGAAGGGGGAACCCGGAATGAGGCCAGAATTTTCTGTCGAGGTCCATCCTTCACTGTCTTTTAGGCAGAATCCAGTTCACGTGCTGTTGGTTGATGATTCCTCACCTAATACACCGATTAAAGACCTCCCTGCAGTCTGCCCACCACACACTCCGCAGGTTGTCGGACACCTTTGCCTAATACACTTGCAAACACTGGCAATCAAAAGGCTATTCCCCCCAAAAATTAACTATAGAGTCAAAGAGTTTTAACCCCTCAATCTTTTTTGTCAAACCTTATAAGGGATAGGAGGTAGGAGGAAACAGAAAAGAATGTGCAAGAGAAAACCTCACTGTCATCATCTAAACCTTGTCAGTGTGCGCTACTGAAATACTGAGATAAAGGCAGAAAAGAAGACGATGATGATGAAAATAGATAGAGAGATGATAGATAGATAATTGAAACAAAAGATAAGAAGGGCAGACACTGTCTAGTGAATAAAAGTGAAAACAAAGCTCATTCATCAGGGAGAATATGCAAATAAGGGAGGAGGCAGTGTGCAGATTAAGGCAAACTAGTATATTCACAAGGCAGTGTGGAGCATACTGATCCAGGTCATAAATGCCATGAGGAAAGAACAGGAGCAAATGATATATAATTGAGCTTGTTATTGGCTTTTAAAAATAATTATATTGTCCATCCCTTATGGGGAGATTTTGACAGTCTTCTATTTTTTCAATTTGATTTTAGTTTAGTTTTTAGCATCAAATGAGGCCTCTTTAAGTCAATCAGCTTACAAAGTTTAATCCATTATCTTGTCAGGTATGGTCTATGTCATTGTAATGTATAGAGGAATAGGAAATAAAAAGACTAAAGTGAGTTAAGTTTAAAATGTGAACATGAATTATGATTTTCTTTTTTCAAGTAAAATCTTGATGAGTAACTCTCTGTCAAAACAATACATTGACACACAAGGAAAACTGTCAAATTAAAAGCAAATTGCTATCGTAAATGGAGAAAATAGACTATGACATGAATAATTCTGGGAAGAATAAAAAGTAATGAGGATAAGTTTCAATACATTATTCACTTAATTTTAACAACAGGAAGAAAAACTGATCAGAAAATGTATATGGGGATAAGGAAATTTCTTTCAAGGCTTCCATAATAGCTCTCCTGAAAAATAATTTTATATTTGTATAGATGATTTTTAAAATGTTGGTGACCATCCTTTAGGAAACAAATCCTCACCCACAAAGATAAATTAGTTTTACTAGGCAATTAAATCTTGCCTTTTTCACAAAAGACTATTTTCAAAATCTCTCTCTTGGTGCTAATTTATTTGCCACATATGACTGCAGATTTAAAACTAACAGAGTATTTTTTTAGTGGAAATTTTTCTTAAGGGTGAGGTAAAGTGTTCGTTAGATTTCAACTTTAAAATATCTCTTCCTATTTATATCTTTTTTGCCCCATTTGATAGAAAAACTGGTTATATATAAAAGCTTAACAACTCACCATTACATATCATGCTTGGGTAGGTAAATCACTCTATTTGTAAAAGTGCAAAAGCATATACACATAACAATATGTTGTGATTGCCTAGGAATTTTATTTCATTTTTATAGAGGAGAGGCTCACAAACTCCCTTTCAATAACTACTTCCTGAGAAACTCAGCCTTGCATATCCATGATTTAAGCGCTTAGTCAAATCATTTCCTCTAATATGAAGAACTGCTGAAGGCAATGCAATCCAGCTCAGCAATTCTACCTTTCATAGGAGTCAACATTCTGAATGTATTTGTGACATTAAGAAAGGAAATAGAGACTATCAATCAGACTTTCAGATCCTGTTTTAATCAGAGCACATTCAGGAAACAGTCTGAAAAGCCAGAACTTTCAATGCCCCTGTTGAAGAAGGGTTGTTCTGACTGATTTGCAGCCCGCAGAGGAAAGAACAAACACTGGCGATGCTTTCTGTTTAATTTGGTATAAGTTCATAAAACAAATTGCCCAGATAATTGGACATGTCTTCAATTCTACACTACATTTTCCATAGATGTAAACCAGATTTATAACTTAGAAGAGCGGCAATAAATGAGCCTAGCTTGTAATACACCTGTGCCAAGTCTTGTGTCAAAGTGAAAAAGAAAATGAGAATGACCACTTCGAGTAATCAAATCTGTCAGTTCAGTTAACTCCTTCTAACGTCCTGATGAGAAACACTAAGCTCTGAAAGAAAGAGAGGTTAATTATTTCTACTTGTACAAATATACACAAGCAAGAAATTGAGATTTTAAATAGATTTCCTAAAAATAAACTTATCAGCTTAACCCTGCAAATGATTTTTTTATGTTATTCCTTTTCCCACCCCCACCCCCACCCTTTGGAGAATTTAAAACTCACTCACACATGGAAACTACTATCTTGAAGCTAAACTCCCATTTTCCTTTGAGGAGTTTTTCCAGCTTAAATCAGAGTTGGCAATTATGCTTTTCTGGAGTGGACCATCTGGACACCATTTGTCTTGTCCCTGGAACAATATAAAAAAATATGAGGTGGTTTTTAGGCACATCTGTTAGTTCTGTGATAACTAAATAAATCCAGTTATTATAAGGCAAAGCTCAAACCTAAAGGTGTCCTCTAATTGAATTCTTCCTCTTCATGGTCAAGAAAAGCGAAGGACATTAATGGTAATAAAATAGAGAAAGCAGAATTTCCATCTGCAAAGACTTTCCTAAGTCTGCGTACTTCTTCAGGCTATTTGCCAAGGCAATGTTCCAAGGAAAGTAAATTTAAATAATACCTGATTCCTACAATGGGAAAGGTAGGTGTATGGACATGTGGAAATCAGTTGATATTAGTAATATATTTCCAGGATTAAAAAAAAGAAAGGCTTATTTATTTTAGAAGAATAAACTATTTTTCCCAAATTTCTCTGCTGTAATTTGTATTCAAGTAAATCATTTTACTCTTCATTGTTAAAGTATCCAGTTTACTCAAAACAAATTCATTATCTTCCCTCTGCTTTTCCTTTTCCTATCTAAGTAATAGAAACATCGTTGTCCATTTGGCCAAACTAGAAATCAGGTAATCATGCTTGTTTTTTGTTCGTTTGTTTGTTTTTTCTCCCTTCCTTTCAAATCTAGTTAGTGATGAAGACCTGATACCTATAACTGTCAGATAGTCCTCAAAGCTATTTTTTTCCTTTTTTAAATTATAATTGCTACTCACTTTTCTCTCTGCCTAAATGTTCAATATTTTCCAGCTCACCCTTAAAGGTGCTATCAGAAATCTTACCAAAGGCAAAACTAATTATGTCTGTCTCCCTCTTAAAATCTTTAAGTGACTCCCCAATACTTAAGCACTAAAGTACAAATTCTTTTTTATAGCATACAAAAGACCCATTAAACACTTTTTTTTCATCTCCTATCACTTTCTGAAATTCTGCAAAGCTTATGTTGCAGTTTCCAGAACAATCCATGTTCT
Source organism: Furipterus horrens (assembly GCF_987537825.1). NCBI lineage: Eukaryota > Metazoa > Chordata > Mammalia > Chiroptera > Furipteridae > Furipterus > Furipterus horrens. The sequence goes on from NW_028327182.1 coordinate 16,155,639, forward strand.
TTCGTGATCTGTCCTGTTGCACATTTTCTTCTACCTAAAATAATGGCTCCACTGATTTATTGGGAACTAAGTTGTACTCAGATTGAAACCCAGTGTGACTTTTAAAACCTTCCTTTACTATCCCTCCCACAACACCTAGCACCCCATCTCTATATAGCATATGCACCCCTATGTTCATTGCAGCATTATTCACGGTGGCCAAGACAAGGGGAAAAAAAATAAGTGTCCTTCAATAGGTGATTGGGTAAAGATGTGATAATATATACAATGGAATACTACTCAGCTATAAGAAAAGACAAAATACTGCCATTTGCAACAACATAGATGGATCTTGAGAATATCATTCTAAGAGAATATATAGAGAAAATCAATAACCCATTTTTTTCACTCATGTGTGGGATATAAAACTGAAAGCAACAAATGAACCAACATGAAAATCAAACAAAAACTCATAGACACAGACAACAGTATGGTGGTTACCAGCAGGAAGGGGATCTCTGGCGAAGGGTAGTAAACAGTAAAGGGGGTCAAATATGTGGTAATGAAAGATTTTACTTTGGTTGGTGGGCACACAATGTAATATGTGTCATAGAATTGTATAGTTGAAACATATATAATTTTATTAACCAATGTCGTCTCAATAAATTTACTTAAGTAGAGACTTTTTACAAAAATCACATAGCACTTAGTTCTATTATTGTATATTCATATAACTGCCTTCTCCAATTGCTTAGGCTCCTAAAGAGTAAAAACCATGTGTTTTTCCTCTTCAACATCCTGATGACCAGCTGACAATAAACACTAAGTAATTGTTCATAAGGTAAATAATCAGGGCAATGAATGAATGGTAGAAAATATAACTGACTGAGGCAGTAAATCTCTATTTTAATCCGGGTCAACATTATGAATTTTCATCTTCTTAGGTCAAATGGAATTGAACAATTGGACCGATTTTGAAAAATTATAAAAGCACATTGGATGTCTTTTGAAGTCGGCTTCATGAGTCTACACAATGAAAGAGTCCCACTGATTTTTCAGTTGGCATAGAATTCTTTCCCTTAGAATTGGTTCTGTGTTACACTGTTTCCTTCAATTTTTGTGTAATTCTTTTATTTTCTATTTAAACTTGCTTACTTTGCTTTTTCTGTTGGCTTTAAAATTGATACTTAGATGTAACTGTAAATATCTTTCACTTTTTTGATAATTTACCTACCAGAATCACATGACATTAGGCACTAAATATAATGACCTTTCTTTGCTAATATAATAGTGCATATCTGGGAATAGAACCAAAGGAAAAGAAACATGAACATTCTCCATTTTAAATCGGACTGACCTCATTTCAGAACTTCTCAGCATACTTCCTCTCCTGCCACCAAGGTTTGGGCCATGCTTTTGCTTTTATTCTATGCAATCGCAACAGTAAGAATAGTTTTCTTTGCAGAGAGACAGGTGGCGTAAAAATATATAAACTTTTTTGGAAATATAAAAGAATTCATGTAAATTATTTTGAAGAAATTAATGTAATCTGAAGTGCTCATTAGGAGGAAGGCTATTTGGGGGGGAAATGTTACTTTTTTTAATCTTTTTTTTAATTTTTATTTTATTTTATTTTTTTTAGAATGTTGACTGAGGCCTTATTCAAGCACATATCTCATTAACTTGAGTAAGGGTGGTTAGCCCTCAGGGGAAATCTGTTACCTTCTTCAATTTCTTTTGCCATATAGAGGTTTCCTATAAAAATGACTCACTGACCTGGACTATTTTAACTCATACAGAAATTACTCAAACCTCAGAATTGCATCGTACAAGAATGAAGGCCGTTCTTCATTCTAATTTATATATTGTTTACTCTTTTCTACTAGCATATAGGTTTGAAGTCATGCTGACATTACTATATACATGTATTTCCATCTTCTTGGCCTTGATTTTAACATTTACTACTATGTCTACTTCTTTGACAAAACATCTCTTTAACCTTTGAAGTTATTAAATGTTTAATCAAGTTCTTGAAAATGAGGAGCAGCATGTTTCAAAATATTTTTACCCTGTTTACTTTTATTTTTTTTCACTTTTGCTAGTGTTTCTTCTAAAGCAACTACTCCAATTCTCCTCACAACTAGTGCACAGTTTCTAATCCGAATTCACATAAGAACTCCAAATCCACTCTTACTGGTGGCAAGATTGATTTTTTTTTTTCACTGTCTCACCTCACATATGAAGGTTATTACAAAGTTGATGAGGATAATCAAGTCATACTGGAAAGAATGTTTTGGACCATGGATATGCAGCTGCATTGAGGAGATATTTTGGCATTTCCAGCATTATAAAAGTTAGAATGATTAATAAGACAAAGTATGAAATTGATCTATTGAGAATACTGTATTCCCTTCATGGTTATTAAGAGGTGTGTGAAGCACATTGAAATAGATGTAGATTATTTCTTACTGAAGGGATTCATGATTCAACTTTATTACCTTTAAAAACTGATGTTCAGTTTTTTTTGGGGGGGTGGGTTTGGTGGTGGTGGTTGTTTTGCATTTCACAAAACATTAGAAGTTGTGACTCCATGCTTAGATGAGTGTTTTTAAATAAGGCTATATCTTAAGAGGTTGTTATCAGAAAAGTAGATATTCCAAGTTGTCTAAATTACACGGCAAAGCCAACACATGCTTTCCTCTGTTTCCTCATCACATCTTACTAAAATAACAAAGTGGATTTAGCTGTCAACTGGTGGACATAAGTTTCTAATCAGATGTTTAGTGACTCATTCTTAAATATTTATGGACAGCCAAGGAGCCCCAGATATTTGAAGAAAGTATCTAACATGAAATACAGGGACCAAACAGGCAGAAATAACAAATTTGAGGGAAATAAAAGGATGGAAACAAGAGCAAACTCTTTATGTGTGTCTGTTTAACATTGCTTCCCAGAGATAGGGAATTGTATCTCCATGAAAATAACACCATATCCAAAGTAAATTAGTAAGTATTACAATTTTTAAATAAAAATTTAAAGCTATAAATGGTTAAGCTCAGCAAGGAGGGGATGTCAAAAGCCCAGGTAGGCCAAAAGTGAAGTCCCTATGGCAAGTTGTGAAGGCAAAGGAAAAGGAATAACTAAAAATCCGGACAAGTAAATAAAATTGTGTAAATTAGAAATATGATAGTAGAAATTAAGGAAAAAATCAACTGGAAAATATTGAATTTTAGCTGAAAGAAATTTCTAAGAAATTAGAATAAAAAGTCCAATGTAGAAAATTAGGTAGGAAACATAAGTATAGTACCATTTTAGTGGTTCACTATGTGAATGAAAGAAAAAAAAGACAATAAATTATGGTAAGGAGATCATCAAGGAAATACTTTAACAAAATGTTTGAAAACTGAATTTCAAACTGAAAAGTCTACAGGATGTCTAACACAGTAGGAGAAAAAGACTCATGCCAATGCATACCACCTTAAGATGCTGAATACCGGCAAAATGTCCAGAGAGAAAAAATCAAAAGGGCGTCAGTCCCGTCAGCAGCAACACTAAACAACAAACAAACCAATAAGTAAAACAATAACTTCAAAATTATGAATGAATGTTATTGCTACCCTTTATTTTTACAGAAGCCTAATGGAATAAAGTGTGAGAATAAAGTAAAGATATTTCAAATTTACAAAGTCCTGTAAACCTGATCTACCATAAGCTCTTTCTCAGGAAATTAATAGAAAACATGTCACCAAAATGAGAGTGTAAACCAAGAAAATGAGAAACATGAGCCTCCACAGAGAAGATCCAATGCAGGTGAAATACAATGGGAGTTTCTAGGATGATTGTGAAGGGAGATCCAATAAAGCAATAATTCCAGAAGAGATCAGGAGGAGAGAACTACCCTAGAAGGGTATCTCCAAGAAGATAGAATTCACAAAAATCCTTATATATTTGAAATATTGAAAATTCATTTATACTTTGCAGAGTGTGGGAATGAAACACACACACACACACACACACACACACATTTTTAATTCAAAGGAAAAACCAAAAATAAAGTATCCAGGAAAGTAAATTATAGACATAATCACTTCTATGGGCCAGCTATGAAAAATATTTACATCTTCACAATAATGTAAAAACTGATCATTGATCAAACAAAAATAAACATATTGAGATATGGGAGAAAAAAGTGGAAAAGAGTGGGCTATAAGGAATTAAATGTTCATCTTTTACTGTAACAAGTGAACATATAATGTCTAAAACTGGAAAAGTATAACTATATTAGTAAAGTAGTATTGTATAAGACTCTTTTTTAAGAAATATGCAGTTAAATACTCAAGAAGTAGTTAGAAGATTTTAAATTGATTGGGAGAGGTAGAAAAATAGAAGAGGATAACAGACACTGCTTTTTATAAATATTGTAATGTGAATTTATGATTAAAATATTGAAATGTAAATTTATAATTGAAATTATATATTTATTTGTTTTACTTTCCTACTTATTACTATATTTATTTATTTTTAAAGTAATTTTAGGAAATAATTTTATTGGGTTTAAATATGGAATTTGGGGGGGATTTTTTCTGGTTTTTGGTTTTTTTTTTTAAGAAATGACATGCCATATTGTAACAAGCTTGGAACCAGTTCTGGGCTTAAAGGAAGAAGCTCCAACTTAAAATTAACCAGGTCTATGGTTGAATGTTATAGTTGATGAAGTAATGGGCAATGGTAGTAATGGAAACCAGAATCTATACTAATCTTTTTTTCAGAGTGAATTTTCTGGTGCCAAGAAAAATTTGTAGAATGAAATTACAAGATACAATGTTGAAAAAGAAAACTACAAGGTTTAGAGCAAATAGATAAACCAGCATTAATCACATCATGTATTGAGCACTTCTGCACATATTTTCGCATGTGATGCTCTCAGAAACTGCTACCTTAAATAGTTCAGCTTTTTAAAAAGAGTTTGCATCGACCATATCACCTGTATTTAATACTAGAGAACGCTGTTTTTTTTCCTCCTCAAAGCTAAGCTTTACTCTTCTTTTCTCTAAGTTTTTCTCTTGCTATCAGCTTGGTCCAACAGTTATATCCTCTTCCTGTGTAATTTTTCTCTCCTGATTTTTGTTCCTAATTTATGGGCTATAAATATGCTAAGTATGGCTCTCCCATTTTATAGATTGAGCAATCAAGAAAAGCAGACCCTCTCATCATCTCCATTGCTCCCTACTGCACACGTTATACTAGCTCTCCTCTTTAAGCCAAGTCTTCCAGCCCTGGCCAGGGTGGCTGTTGTTTGGTGAGATATCCCATAAACGGAAAAGTTGCGGGTTTGATCCCAGGTCAGAAGACATACCTACCAAATGATGTTTCTGTATCACATTGATGTTTTTCTCTCTCTTTTCCTCTCCCTTCCTCTCTTTCTAAGAGCAAAGAAAAAAAAAGTCTTTGGGTGACGATTTAAAAAAAAAAAAAAGCTAAGTCTTCCAAAGAAGGATCTGAAATTGCTCTCTTCACTGTCTCATGTTAACTATCTCAAAAAACTTAAAACAAGTTTCTAGCCTCCTCATTGCCCCGTAAGTGTTCCAGGGAATGTCACTACTTTCCAATGGGATCTTTCAGTCCATATGTCATTTGGCCTGTGTGCACTCCTTGCCACTATTAACCTGCTTGCTACTGTCTCTTGGTTCTCCACCTACCTCTCAACATTTCTCAGTATCTTACGGTTGTTCACTTCTTTATTTTAAGACTTCATAGATACATACACATTACTTTTAACAAGTTGATTCTGTTAAGGTCACCTTATTTTGAATAATGGCATTCGTAATTACAAAGAATTATTTAAATGACAGTTTAACTAATATTTTTGGCAGATAAGCTAGTTATTGTATTTAATAATTATAATTAGTTCATAATATATAGATAGTAACTCCAGGAAACATTCTATTAGAATACCTAAGAAAATTAAATAGACAACTTATTCTGATAGGACTTGGTAAACAAAGTGATCTTTTTTTTTTTTTGTCTATATATGTTTTTTATTGAAATTATTGGGGTGACATTGGTTAATAAAATTGTATAGGTTTTTAAGTATACAATTCCACAATACATCATCTATACATTGTGTGTTTACCACCCAAGTCAAGTCTCCTTCCATCACCATTTACCCCCTCCCCACTTTTCCTTCTACTTCTCCCCACACCTTGCCTCCCTCTGGCAATCACCATACTGTTATCTGTATCCATGAGTCTTTCTTTTATTTTCTTTGCTTTATCACTCCTCTCTTCTAACCAAGCCCCCAACCACCTCCCCTCCGACAGCTGTCAGTTTGTTGTCTGTATCCATGAGTCTCTCTTCACCTTGCTTATTAGTTTATTTTGTTCATTAGATTCCATACATAAGTGAAATCTTATAATACATGTCTTTCTCTGATGGGCTTATTTCACTTAGCATAATAGTCTCCAATTTTATCCATTCCTATTTTTTTATGGTTAAATCATATTCCATTGTATATATGAACCATAGCTTTTTTAATCACTCATCTACTGATGGCCAATTGTTCATGGATAAGAAGAATTAACATCATTAAAATGTCCATACTACCCAAAACAATCTATGGATTCAACACAATTCCTATCAAGATACTGATAGCATATTTTACAAAAGTAGAACAAATATTTCAAAAATTTATGTGGAATCACAAAAGGCCCAGAAATCTTGAGAAAAAAGAACAAAGTTGGAGAAGTCATGCTACCTGATATCAACCTATACTACAAGGCCAAAGTAATCAAAACAGCATGTCACTGGCATAAAAACAGGCATATAGATCAATGGGACAGAATAGAGAGCCCAGAAATAAACCCACCTACCTTTATAATCAATTAATATTTGACAAAGGAGACAAGAACATACAATGGGGTAAAGATAGTCTATTCAATAAATGGTGTTGGGAAAATTGGATAGATACATGCAGAAAAATGAAATTAAACCACCCTCTTACACCATACACAAGAATAAACTCAAAATAGATTAAAGTCTTAAATAGTAGACTTGAAACCATAAAAATTCTAGAAGAAAACATAGGCAGTAAAGGCTCAAACATTTCTTGTATATTTTTTCTGATATATAGCCTCAGGCATGGGAAAGAAAAGAAAAACAAGTGGGACTAATGAAAAGACAACCCACTAAATGGGAGAACGTATTCACTGATACATCTGGAAAGGGCTTAATATCCAATATTTATAAGAAACTCATAAAACTCAACACCAAAAAAAAAAACATCCCATTATAAAATGGGCAGAGGACCTGAATAGACAGTCCTCCAAAGAGGACATACAGAGGGCCAATAGACATATAAAAGGATGCTCAACGTCATTAATCATCAGTGAAATGTAAATTAAAACCACAGAGATGTATCACCTCACACCCTCGTGCACTCTTTGTGGGAATGCAGATTGGTGTAGCCACTATGGAAGGCAGTATGGGGTTATCTAAAAAAATTAAAAATGGAACTCCCTTATGTGACAACAATTCCAATTCTGGGAATATATCCAAAGAAATCTGAAACATTGATTCAAAAGAATAGATGCACTCCGTGGTCATTGCAGCATTATTTATGATATCCAAGATTTGAAGCTTATTCATGTATTTAAGCTTGGAGTCTCTACAACTTGGCATGTTTAAATATATTGGTATACAACACTATGTTGGTTAGTTTTAGGTGTTGAATATAGTGATTTGACATTTTTATACCTTAAAATGTGATCACTAAGTCTAGTAATCATCTGTCACTTTGTGAGCTCATCATAATATTATTGACTCTACTGTATTCCCTTTCACCTTTGTCACCCATCCTCCCATGCCTGCCTTTCTGGTAACATCCTTTTGGTTTCTGTTTTTATGAAGATGAAAAAAAAAAAGTAAGAAGATTCCTACAACTTTTTCTTTGGTCTTCTCTGTAGACATTCTCTGCCATAACTTTAGCTAAAGTTGGATTCTAAATAACGACCATACCTCCTGATTAGAGCTCTTGAAATGACAGGAATGGTACACAGAATGGTCCGAATTCTCTCTGTCCTTGTGGATTCCCCTTGAACCATGGTTCAAAATCACCATGACTTACATGGGAATGAAGGGCCAAACCTGGGAATAATTCCAGTCTTCTCTTGCATCCTTAGACCCACATCAGTCACTTATACCTGTATAAGTTCCCTTCTTTCCATTTATGACTTTCTTTTTTTTTCAAAGCCTTATCACACCAGCACTTTTTACAGACAGAGGTAATACTCCCGCTCCCAGTCTCATTCCTCAGGTCTTTGCATCTTTAATTAACCTTCTACACTGCTAGCAAAGTTAGCTAACCTAAAATAAAATCTTGTCATTTTACTTAATGGCTTGAAACCTTTCAATAGCTCCCCATTACCCACAGGATAAAATCCAAACCTATTAGCACATGGCCTTCCATGATCAGGCCACAAACTACTTATCTTCTGCGGTACCGCTGTTGCATTCTACACTTCTACTAATACATTTCTTCCAGCTTCTGTAATTACACATCTGTACTTCCATTCAGATCTCCTCATCTTCTGGAATCGCACTCCCCTTTCCTTCCCTATTGCCACACCCAATGGAGAACATCTACAACTAAGACTTTGTTTCTAAATCAACTTTTCTGTGAAGATATTGGGACTAAGTAAATTTAACCACTTCTTCATTGTACCTCCACTTATCTCTCTGCATAACCATATTTTCAGCAAAGAAAAATTTTGCATTTCTACATTAGACTGTGAGCTCATTTAAGACTGAGTCTTGTCCTAGTTATTTTTTAATACCAAGCTTTCAAAGGGTTCCCAGAGGACAGTAGGTACTTGCCCTAAGAAACTCATAAAGCTCTAAGTATCTGCTACATGCCCAAAAATGTTTTAGGAAAAGCACCTCTAGATAGCCCTTTGCATGAAAGCTGTTATGCTTTGAGTTATATGGCACTAAAACTCTTACCACAATTGAATGGTCAAATGATAAGCCATCTGAGATTAGACATAAAGGAAGTTCTTTCTTTACATTGCAGTCTGGAGGACATTAAGTAAGAAAGTTGTTCTATATTAGATGTGGGATATATAATCCACTTAGGCAAACATAGCAGAAGCAGACATAATTATAATATTAACCATGAAGGCAGTGGAGAGCACTGAATCATGAGTATTACAGGCTATAAGAGAAAGGACTTTCTGGGGAATGGCAAGGTGGTATGCTGCTGAATAATAAGTAATAGTATTGATCCTGAAAGGGCTGCTATATACTGGACAGGGTAAACGATGTTCCAGTCCTTCACGGGGACTGACTATGCTGCAGGTGAAATGGCACCACATGGCATATTTTGAAAATATTCCATAATCACAAGTGGTTTAAATCACAGATTATAAAATTCAAACTTAATGACATTTAAACTTCTTCATTATCAGATAGTTTCATATTTTGCACCTTAAAGGTAGAGAATCTATTCAATGGTAAAAATAAGATAAATTAATTTCTTAACTAACATATTTTTGCATTATTGGTCCTTTGAGGCCTTCTAGATTAGGCCAACATTCACTGCCAACCCTCAGACTGATATTAAATTTCAGTCTCAAAGTTGGGATCTAATTCGCCAGCGTCTACTTCATATTTCCTTATATATACAAACTTAGGGTCTCTCTCCTGTTTGTTCACCCCCATAAATATGTAGTCAAAGTTAAAAATATGGTAAATTAAACAACCTTAAACAATTACACGAGAGAGAAACATCATGAGACATGCAGTAACACCTACAAAATTTCTGGAACTATAAGTACAGTCTAGATGCAGGTGATACGTGATAAAGGAGGACTTGCTGGAATATATTATATCAAGGAAAGTCTCTGCTTAGGATATTCAACTCATAAAGAAAGAGCCCACTGTAATAGGGAAACTGACTATTCAGTGAACAGCCACCTTCACAATGTTGAGTCTGTGTTATTAATATGAGTAACTTTGGAGTCATAGAATAGTAAAAGTACAGAAGACCTCTGAAATCATCTATTAACACTCCCTTGTTTCACAAATTTCAAAACCATACCTCACAGATTTTGACTTGCAAAATATCAAATAGATTCCTCAGAAAAATAGATTGGGATGAATATTAGAAATAAACAGAGTAAATACGTGAATTATCTGCACACAGAGCATTTCTGGATTCCTAAGTTACCGTTGGATAGTTTCTCATAAAATGGGAATAAAGAGGGAAAGAGATTTATAAAAATAGCACCTGAAAACTTCCACAGGCAAAAAGAGGGGGCCACATGTGTCTCCCTCAAAGTTGACAGGAGAAATTTTACCGGAAACACCAGAAGTCAAAGATGTAATCCTAGAAATAAACATTAAAAAAATAAATAAATGTAGAAATTAAATAAATAAAAACATAAAGCTGTGTCACCTGGTATGGTAGCCATGAAGCATATGTGGTCATTAAGCACTTTAAAGGTGACTAGTCTAAACTGAGATATATATGTAAAATCCGTACATAATAGATTTTGAAGACATAGTATAAAAAAAGATTATAAAATATCTCAATAATGTACATATTGGTTATATAGTGAAATTATATTATTTAGATATATCATATTAAATAAAATATATTATTAAAACTAATGTAGCAGATTTCTTTCTGCTCTTTTCAATGTGCCTACTAAAAAATGTAAAATTACATAGGTAGTTCATACTTGTGGTTCACATTATATTTCTATTAGGCCGTCTTGATATAAAGGATATGTGGGAACAGATAGAAATATTAATTTGAATACCTGGTGTGAGTTAGGCATTTTTTTATTTACATTGTTTTATCTGAGAGTCACACAATTAAAGATTATTTTAGTAACTATTATTCTTGCATCTACTAGTTCCAGGAACCTCCGTGTTTTTTAACTTAAACAAAATTCTAAAAGCCAGAGTAAAATAAGTTAGATAGAACTTTTTTTTTCTGAGCATTTAAATATTAGTCTGACACAGAGACACAAAATTTTGTACCTTCTAAATAATATTGTACTACCAATTGTTCTGAGATATAAAATATGTTCAAGAAAACCTGTTTTAAAAACTGGATTATTTCAGTCATAAAGGAGAAAGCTCATACTGTTACCCTGTTCTGCTAATTTACATTGAGATAACATGTCGACAGACTACATCCATCCCGCCCTTCCTGGATATTTTTAATTGGTATGCCCTCTGCCTTTCACTAATGTATCTGATTTCTTCCATTATCTATAAAAGAAGCAAGTGTTCTTTCACCTTGAAAACTGAAATACCTCTTCCCGATATAATCAGATGCTTTCCAATTCCTTTTAAAGGAAAGGAAATTGCTTCTCTGGCTGCCAGCCATCATGAAGCTGAGAACATGTCTCTTGGTAAAGGTAAGGCGCCCTAATGAATGACTTTCTATTGAAAGGAAAGACAATCCCTGCAGTAATTCAGTATAAGCAGCTGTTATTTAGACACTAATGGAAGAAATAAAAATAGATAAATAAAGGCACAGCTTCCCATGTGTAGTTGTCAGAGGTGACAGTAAGATAGGAAGTCATATCCAACCAATCAAAATGTTGAGTTTACTTAAAGAAACATGACCAAAAATCCATTTAACCACTTTGGATTTTTTTCTTTTACATATAGTTAGCGCATCCACTAGAAGAAAGAAAGGAGGGAAGGAAGGAAGGAAGGAAGGAAGGAAGGAAGGAAGGAAGGAAGGAAGGAAGGAAGGAAGGAAGAGAGGGAGGGAGGGAGGCAGGGAGGGAGGAAGGAAGGAAGGAAGGAAGGAAGGAAGGAAGGAAGGAAGGAAAGGAAACGAAAGGAAAGGAAAGGAGAGAGAGGAATGGATGGGGGAGTGATGAAGGGATAAAAACAGTAAAACTTTTAATGATGCATATATGTGCTTTGAAATATTATACTTTACTCAGAGGTTAGCCTTTATTTTGTCTGCATGATAAAAGACCACAGATTTTGTGTAGTATATTGATGTCACATTTTACTATAACTGTCATTTAATAGCCATTTCCTCAATTTGTGGTATTTTTCTCAGTTACAGAAAATGGAGTTGTATAGGAGTCACAATGACATTTCTGTACTATTTCATTGTGCTTTATTTGATATTATTTATTTTACTATAAAACTGAAGGCCACGATACAAAGTCAGAACAAATAAATTAAACTGCCTTGAAATTTGACATGATTAAATTTACATTCTTTATTTCCCTCCATAGCTTTACCTCTACCTATTTTTATTCTCTATTTTATTAGTGGTTCTATCTGGGGTTGGTCACAGGATTGTGGTCTCACAAAATTTCTTGGAGGTGGGAGTGATCAGGGACTTTGACTAACAACACGAAGACCCCATGCAACCCACTGGCTTGTACAAGGTCATAAATTAAAATATCAAGTTTTAACAAAACTGCTTTCCAAAACATACTCCTTGTCACAAACATTATCAGCCTAATCTTAAGAAACGTTCTCCAAGCACATGGAGTGGAATTAATTTAGTCCGTTACAGTTATTGTGCAATCAATACATTGCTCTGTGGAGAGACACACACACAAAAAAAAATACTTGACATAGTTTCTGCCCTGAAAGACAACATAATATCAAGAGGAAGACAGTTCTAGTAATTTATTGCTGCATAACAATCTACTTCAAACCTTAGTGTCTAAAAACAGTTATTCTATTGCTCAAAATTCTGTGGGTTAGAAACTCAAGCAAGACTCCTAGGAGATAGCTCAGTTCTTGCTCCATCCAGCATTGGGTGGAGTGTCGTCATTAGAGCTGGAGAGTCCAAGTTGGCTCATTCACATGTATGGCACTGTGATGCTGGCAGTTGTACCCCCGTGACACATGTCTGCACTTGGTAGTCTGAGTCTATTCTTACTATTTGGTAGTCTAGGTTGAGCATCTCTCCAAGAGTAAAAATGAAAGTCTCAAGATGTCTTAAGACTTAGTGCCAGAAGTCACAACTAAGGCATTCCTTTGGTCACAGCAGACCACAGGACCAGCACAGATAAAGAAAAGGGAAAATAAACGTTACCCCTTGATTAAAAAGTAATAAAATCACATTACTAAGAGGCTAATGAGATGAGAGGCATTGTTGCTATCTTTGAAAACAACATGCCAAGCACTTGAGAAACAAATGAGAATAAAAAAGTAAAGGAATAGATACAAAAGCTTCACATTTAAAGAGATAAATATGCCATTGAAAAATTGTAAGAAGCTGTTACAATAATGAGAATTATCTAAAATGGGGTATTCAATCTCTTTTTATTATTATTCATTTCCTTACAAACTTGAAATCATCCGGACATAAGATTATTGACAGTCAAGTCCCTAAAAGGGTAAGTTGGAGGTGAAATTAGTAGATGTATGAATGCTAACCAACATGTTTATTACATCAAGCCAAAATGAAGAGACAAACTGACAACTTTCCCCACTGTCGTATCACTATTCTTAAAAAGAAAATTTAAGGCCACTAAATTTATTAAAATCAGAACTTCATGACCAGAGTTTAATATTTTAGAAACGTTGCCCCCTAACACAAACACAACAAATAAATAAATGAATGAATAAACTTCAAATAACTCTGATCCAAAGAAAAATAAATTCTGCAATAGTGCAATTAGGACAACTTTAATAATAGCAAAGTGTGAAGACCACCTGCCTATGGAGTTTTTTTCAATGATACTTAGAATGCATAATATTAAATGTCTTTGTTTATAAGTAAGACAATCAAAATACAGTCAGAATTCAACTATAATCAGGAAAGTAAAAATAAAATATCTTGAAATAATGAAAGACAAAATTAATAAATTATAGAGCAGACTAACAGAATGGGAAAATAGAATCAAGACTTGGTTCATCAAAAAAAACTAATAAAACAGACAAACTTTAATAAGATTAAGAAAAATAAATGACAAATTTTCTGTAGGTCTTTAGAAAAACATATAATTGCAAGAGTTTTTCCTTAAATATAGATTACGAATAGGCTTCTATTAATAGATGTTTTCCAAAGAAAAAATATTTTTGGAGAAAGATACAAAAGATTAGAATTATTTCAGAAAGTATTAGAAACCTTAAATAGAGCAATAACCAGTAAAGTGCCTGCAATGTCTTCAAAAAAAGGCTTCAGCAGAAAATTTTGTTCCTCTCACATATGTTTAGCAGTAAGTTAAATGAGTCAATATTACAGTGCCATTTAAATTGGCCAGGCACATAAAAACAGATGAAACTACCTCACTTATTTTCTTGAAGAACCTGGTGTCATTAAAGTTGTCTCCCACAAGAAAAATAGCAAGCAAATGTTCCCCAAAATGTGTTTTACCGAATTCTAGGTAGCTGGGACTATACTAAATATCCCTTGGGAAAATTGGGAGTTTCTAATTAAACATAATTTTAAAATGTTAAATTTAAGTAAAACTAGTTTATGACTGCAAGATTCAATCATAGTCTTTAAGTGACAATGGATAATATTAATCTGTGACCACTTTAAAACTACTTTAACTAGGGAATATTTTCTTGTGAGATGAGGGTTCTGAAAAATATGCCACTTGACATATGACCATAAGCCTATCTAAATTATACATAAAGAGAGTAAATCTTAAAGAACCCATGAAATCCACTGCTGTCTTGAATAACAGCTCACAACAGCCAAGTATAGATAATTCCAGTAATAGAAAAATATTAGAAAATATGCTGATATAACCTGTTACATCAAAAAGAAGATAAAGATAAGACAATGATAATGGAAATTGAAACGTAATTACATTCAATATCCACTTACAAAACTTTAATCAATTATCAATAGATAATTATTTAATATAATAAAGAATATCTAGACAGAATGGATACAAAATAGTATCTATCTTAAATAATAGCCAATGTGACATTTGATTATGGCAGAAATATTTCCAATAAAGTCAAAAACAAGATTAGAATACAAACTGTTGCCATTATAACTAGTTTAATATTATTCATTACATTAACAGTTTTTGGAAATTCCAGATGATGTAATAAGGTAAGAAAAAATTAGCTTTAAATAGGTAAGGATGACAAAATTATCATTATTTGATAATGACATAATTTAGAATCATCTATATCTAAGGAGAAAAAGGAAAGGAGAAGATGACATTAGAATATTTATCAAAATATAAGCTATAAAATAATTTTCCTTAAAAAATTATATATAACTTGTTCTTTGGGAAAGAGGAATGAAATTTAGTAATTTTAGTCTTTGACCTTTCTGAGTTTCTCAAGATTTATGCAATGATATTACAATAATTCTAGTAAAAAATATATATCATTTTCATAAGTGTATGGTAATTTTGTAGATAAAATGCTTAGGATTTTTAGTCTTAACACGCCTCTACCCGCATGGTATAAATTAGAACATTATCATGGGAAGGATATATCAACTCTTTTAAAAAACCAACCATAGATCAGTTAAGCTGTACAAAATTTTCTACCCATTAAGATGATTCACAGTCCTTTTAGCCTTATTGGCAATTTGAAAAATGTATGTTGCTACTTTGAGGAATTTCAGTGGTATTTTCAGACAATGTTTTTGCAATGTCCTTGCAGAGAATTCCAACCACTTACCCTTTGCCCTTCATCTGGATCTCTAAGGAATACAAATTCACCCACTCATGGCCATTTTATGGCAAACTTGATAATGCAGTTAGAGATTTTGGAGGAGCCAAAATGATTTACATCAGCTGAAAACAGAGAACCTGGATTACTTTTACCTCAATGAACAAGTGAAAAACTCCTGAAAATCCAAGAGAATAGTGCCTTGACATGACAAAATTTTAAACCATTCTCATTAATTAGCAGTCATGAATGTTATTTCTAACTTATTGACATAAATGGTAAAAATACTCAATTTTTTTCAGAAGGCTAATTAAAATCAACATAGGCATTAACAATAATGACAGAACTGATGAGATTAGACCAGTGATTCCCAAATGAAGGCAGTTTTGCCCACTCTTCCTTCCCCATGACACCAGGTGGGACACTTAACAATGTCTAGACACCTTTTGGGTTATGGACAGTATATGAGTCAGCATCTATTGGGTGTAATCTGGTAAGCATCCTACAGTGCTCACGATAGCCTCCCACAACAAAGATTTAACTGGCCCAAAATATCAATACTATCAAGATTGAGTAATTCTGGATTAGATAACCTGTTATATTAAGTTTATGAATTCTTTAGAAAAAAAAAACTTCTATTTTCTTTCCAAAGAAGCAATGCATATGCTTTTGGAAATGAATTAACATGGCATTGGGAATCCACATATGATTTGTTACTCTATGTTCTGAGGAGTAACTCATTTGCAAATAATTTAGTTATATTAAGTAACATAAACCTTACAGCAATTTTGTGAAGCACTGTGGCAGAAAATTAAGTGATCTTATTAGCCATTCTCCTCATCTGTACCAATCTTGAAGCCAGGCACATGGTTGCTCGCCCAAAGAATATATTTCTCAAAATCCTTTGAAGCGAGGGGTGACCTGTTGCAAAGAGCAAAGGATGTAATGTATGAGTAATTCCCAGGTACTTCCTGTAAAACAATTGTCGTAAAGTTCCCTCATCCTTTTCTCCTTTTTGCTAGAAGGAAATGGTGAAAATTGCAGTAACCACCTTGGACATACATGTCGCACCTATGTATGAGGATTATAGGGCCATTTTTCTACTCTAATACTCCCCTACTTTTGGACTGTTATGTAAGAAATAAATTCCTGATTTCTGGTCAAGATGGCAGCATAGGCAGACATGGCTAACCTCTTCGCACAACCACCTCAAAATTACAACTAAAATATAGAACAACCATCACTCAGAACCACCAGAAATCGAGTTGAACGGAAGTCTGACAACTATAGAATTAAAGAAACCACATCCATCCAGACTGGTAGGAGAGGTGCAAACATAGAACAAGCTGGTCCCTCACCCACGTGTGGTGGATAAAAATTCGGGAGGGATACCTTGGGAGCAAGGAGTCCCAGTCCCACATCTGGCCCCCAAGCCCCAGGCACCACAGCCCAGGGTTCCAGGGCCAGGAAGATAAGTCCCCACAACTTCTGGCTGCAAAAAACAGCAGGAATCGAGTCAGTGGAAGAATTGCTGGAGCCCCAAGCAGTTCCTCTTAAAGAAACCACACATGGACTCACCTACTCAGACCCACTCACTCCCTTTGAGCTCCAGCACCAGAGAAGCAGCGTGAAAGGCACCAGTGATATACAAGGAGGAACTGAAGTGTCTGGCATCAAGGTGAGCAGAGGCCATTTTCCCTTTCTAAACCCTTTATCACCCCTGGCTGGTTTGGCTCAGTGGATTGAGCGTCGGCCTGCGAGCTAAGTGTCGCTGGTTCGATCTTCCAGTCAGGGCACATCAGAGAAGGAAAACTCTGACTCCAAAAAACCTCCGCTGCCTTGCGGCATACCTCTACAGGGGAAAGGCTAAGGGAGTAAATCCCGACAGAAAATCCGGAGCCGGAGTCCCTAAGGCGGTTTGACGTTGTAGTCAACACCGGCAACTCCTGCGGCGCACCTGAAGCCAAGCTGTATTGACTCCGTCTTTCCCTTGGACCCTTCAGCTGCGAAGAGAGGGGGGGTCTGCTGCATGGGCAACAGCAGACCCTCCATATCACCCTGCCCAGGCTCTGTAGCTTCAGCTTCACTGGAGAGGACACTCCAGCGTCATCGCAAGATGTCGATTCAACACGGGAGGAGACAGGTACCGTGTCACTCCCGAGTTGGACTGCACAGCCATTCTCGGCGGTGCAGATAGACTCTTAAGAAGCTACACCATCGTCTCTCGAGACGGACGGCTGCCGACGAAACCCTATATCCTAGCTATTAACACAGGTACTATTATTATCACCACTTTTAAATGTGTAGATAAGAGAAATTAAGGAACTTAACAAAAGCGACAACTCATAAGTTGTAAAGGCTGAGATCAAACAAAATATGACTTCAAACTCCATGGGGCCGACCACCCAATATTATCTCAGTAGCCAGAGTCATTGTACTATTGTAACAATGTGATTCCAAGAAACTCCTCTAAAAAAGTTTTCACACCATTTTTCAAAGGGAATTGGCACTAATGAAAGGAGAGGCAACAGGGGTAGTTACATTATATCTGAATGAAGCAACTGTCCCAATTCCATGGAAAATGCGAATTTATCTTTTCCTTTAAAGGAAAAAATTGAGCATCTTTAAATACCTGATTGAACCAGGTGCTACTGAGTGAGTCACACCGACTTGTTGGGCTACATTGACAACAGGTACAGCCTAATGCTGTGGTGGATCTCAGTACAGACCATTATTAGCTTGACAATAAGATGAAGAAGCAATCTAAGAAAGAAGTGTGGTGCGTTCAAAGCCAATAATTTAATTTAAAAAGAAGCAAAAAGTAAGACAAAAATCCCTATGCTATTTTACGAAAATAATCCTGACCACCTACTGTCAAAGAGTAGGATTATTGGTGTTACTTAGGAAGCGTCATAATATCTGCTTTAGGCAGGAAACATTTCACTTCACAGATGTTAGGAGGAAAGTGCAGGATATTGTCGGCAGCCGTCCGTCTCAAGAGACGATGGTGTAGCTTCTTAAGAGTCTATCTGCACCGCCGAGAATGGCTGTGCAGTCCGACTCGGGAGTGACACGGTATCTGTCTCCTCCCGTGTTGAATCGACATCTTGCGATGACGCTAGAGTGTCCTCTCCAGTGAAGCTGAAGCTACAGAGCCTGGGCAGGATGATATGGAGGGTCTGCTGTTGCCCATGCAGCAGACCCCCCCTCTCTTCGCAGCTGAAGGGTCCAAGGGAAAGACGGAGTCAATACAGCTTGGCTTCAGGTGCGCCGCAGGAGTTGCCGGTGTTGACTACAACGTCAAACCGCCTTAGGGACTCCGGCTCCGGATTTTCTGTCGGGGTTTACTCCCTTAGCCTTTCCCCTGAAGAGGTATGCCGCAAGGCAGCGGAGGTTTTTTGGAGTCAGAGTTTTCCTTCTCTGATGTGCCCTGACTGGAAGATCGAACCAGCGACACTTAGCTCGCAGGCCGACGCTCAATCCACTGAGCCAAACCAGCCAGGAAGTGCAGGATATAATACTGTACGAATATATAAAGATCCCAGGAATTTGAGAGAATCCGTGTTTCACAGGAACTACACCAGGGAAGCCATCAGAAACCCAAGTCTCCCTGTCTCCGCCTTGAGATCAATGTTTCATGCATTTCTGCCTTTTCCTGTTAGACCAACCGCATTCATCTGCATCTGTTTCAAGGTCCCTTCGCTTCAGCTTCCACAGGTCTCCCCGTGAGGACTTCAAGCCTACTCTACACAATAGCAACTCTTCAAATGTCATTATAACTGCCCTAAGGTTAACTGCCTTAGGCAGTTCTGTTGCCCATTCTAAATTCCACAGAGAGGGATCTGAATTGCTCTTTTCACTTTTTTTTTTTTTTTTTTTTTTTTTTTTTGAGCCAAGCTGTATAAGCTCTAAATTTCTGCTTTGCTGAGATGGACTTGCTGCCTCGGGCTAGATGCACATCCATGATCCAGTAAGTATCAGCCAGAGGGTGTGGGGTTGCACGTGACCAGAACACACCCACTCACAGGCCAGCAAGGACACAGCCTCTTCCCTCAGAAGGCGCTGGGGAAATAGCAGGTCATTATAAACAAGTCTGGTGTAACTTTGACAGTTTTGCTCAACTGAGAAACCATTTTCAAGTCAGATACGAATCAAAAAACGATTCGTTCTGCCAGATGCAACCAAATGAAATATGGTTGTCATTGTGGCCGTGGGAAAGAACGCAGAGGCAGTTGAGCGGAACACACAGAACACAGAGCAGAGCACAAGGGTTGGCCCAGAATGTGTGGAAGGAGAGCAGAGTTGCCGGACCAACACACGGAGAAGGAACGTCTACCGGATAGGATTCATCAGTTTTGAGTAAAAGAAATTTATTCTGGCCAGCTTGCATATATAAAAAAATAATGTATTTAGTAGATACGGCGGTAGCACTCAGAACTAACATTAAAACTCAGCTAGCTTTGAGAGTCTAAGTTAGAAGGACCTACTTGAGAAGTTCATCTGAGTGTACTACAGTGGAAATGAATAGATCCAACCTTTTTTATTTTTAAAGACACGTATTTTTATTTTTTAATTACAGTTTATATACAATATTATTTTGTATTAGCTTCAGGTATACAGCAGAGTGATTATAAAATCACATACTTTGTAAAATGTTCCCTCCCATATTTCTAGTACCCACCTGGCACCATACATAGTTATTATAATATTATTGACTATATTTCCTACGCTGTACTTTACATTCCCATGACTATCTTGTCACTACCAATCTGTACTTCTCAATCTTTTCACTTTTTTCACCTGGTCTCCACAATCCCCTCACCTCTCAACCATTTTTAATTTATGTGTCAATTTCCACCTTTACTCAAATTCTTAGAATTCTAAGAGTGCCCAATTATTTGAGGAGAGGAAAACACCTTCACTAACTAATTGTACATAAAGGTAATAAGAGAATTTCCCCAAAGAAAACCAGATGCTACTTAAAAGTTATGGGGGGATGGTTGTTTGGACAGAAAATAATAATAACAATGTATGCTACAGAAACTGTTTCTTGGGCCATAGCAATTAGTAGATGCAGCTGGCAGAATACTAATACTAATACTACTACTAATAATAACACTGAGAACAATCTCTTCAAGAATACTATTGAAATGACTGGTTTATAAAAGTATAAATCGAACAAATGCAGATAAAACTAAACCAAATCACCCACTGGAAATAAAGATAGTATCTAAAGTGTATGTAACACTTTCTATGTACTAGAAACCTTTCTAAATACATTTCACTTACTAATTCATTTAGTCTTCACATCAACTCCATGAAGTTGTTAGTTAAGTCCCATTTCGAAAGAGAAAAGCAAGGCACTGAGAGGTTGAGTAACTTACATGAAGATCCATGTTGGAAGCAGCTGAGCAGGATCATGTTTCCCACAACTGGCTCCTCCCCATAGTCTAAGAACCCATTGCAAGGTACGGGAAGGGAAGGGAAGGGAAGGGAAGGGAAGGGAAGGGAAGGGAAGGGAAGGGAAGGGAAGGGAAGGGAAGGGAAGGGGAAGGGGAAGGGGAAGGGGAAGGGGAAGGGGAAAGGGAAGGGGAAGGGGAAGGAAAGGTGCTCCAGAAAGTCCAAGGAAATAGAGAAGGGAATCAGCAGAACTTAGACAAAGCAAGAGGAAAAATCTAAATTAGATGAAACTAGAAGATCTAATGACATGTCAAGCTCAGGATTTCACTGACTGTTGAGTTAAGAGAAAAAAATAGGAATTAAGAGGAAACTACTTCATGCTGCCTATGTTTTTTTTAATCTGGAGGTGCTGACATTCATTATATAGTAGATTTCTTATTCTGAGTTACAAGGCCAGACATTCCCAGCTGATCTTGCCCTTGTATCTTCCCAGATTAAAGCTTTCCCCTCCAGCAAGAGTTGTTATACAGATAGGTGAAGTGGCGGCTGAGACTCGGATATTTTCAGTTTATGCCATTACACGAACATTTTATATAGTTTTCCAGCCTACTTCTAAATGATATTTAAACAAGGGGCATTTCTGCTAAGCAGACTAATTTCATTCTGGTTTAATTCCAGGAAGAGAAGAGGATGAAGGAGTGGAAGGGCCAGGAAGAACCTAGTTATAATGGTCTGCATCCCCTCCTTGGTTAATCGTTTACATTGCAGAGTCTTAAGAATTTTGCTTCTTTCCCTTCCTGTTTTTCTTCAGGAACAAATTAAATGGGACTCCAAATTGCAATTGTTTGTAAACAACAGAGGATTATTTGGTTGGTAGGAAAGGCCTGTCTACAATTTTAGATAAACTTAAATCCTGTCTGCTAGAAACAGGCAAACATTAGTCCTAAAGTAACAAACTGACTATCTTTTTGTCTCCATCCCCTGTTTGCTGCTTATAATATGGTTAATTGACCACTGAGGGCAGACTAAACTGTTTGGAGTTAGAGGATTCCACTAACAGTACACATTTGTGTGGTAAATAAAATAGGAAATTTTAGTGTGCTCTGTTTCCTGATCCTGTTTCTATATTCATACCTGAATTATTTCCAAAAAATAAAAGAGAGGATGTAGATCCACCCAAGGGCAAGGAGAAATGGATTTCCAATGTAATTTATAGTTGCTTTCCTACTCTCTCATATTTCTTAAATTAAAAAAAAAAAAACTATAAAAACAAAAACACTTGCTTTTCCTTCCTAGTAAGAAACACTAAGCTAAAACATTAGAAAATATTGAGAGGACTCAGAAATGTCACTTACAAGTTGACACCAAATTTTAAACCTATTTCTATTTCTTCGTTTTTTTTTCTTTTTAACTGTCATTTTCTTTCCGGATTCATAGAGATATAATGGACATTCAGCACTGTCTAAGTTTAAGATGGGCAATGTATTGATTTGATACACTTGTATATTATGAAGTGATTACCACAGTAGAGTTGGTTAACAGTCCCATTACCTCACATAATACCTATGGGTGTGAAAGAGAGATCCACTCTCTTAGCAGATCACCTGTCTACCATTTTACTCTGTTTCTCTAAGTCCAGCTTCTTTAGCTTGCACAGCTAAGCAATACCATACAGCAGCTCTCCTCTGTCTGACGTATTTCACTTAGAATAGTGCCCTCAAGGCCTATCCATGTTGTCTCGCATAGCAGGATTTTCTCTTCTTTCTCGTGCTTGAATAATATTCATATTTATACATCACATTTTCTTCTTTTTCAATTAAATGTATTGGGGTAACATTCATTAATAACACTATGCTTTTTTATCCAATTTATCTGTAGACAGGTACCGAGGTTGTTCCCATATGTTGGCTATTGTCAGTAACACTTCAGTGAACATGGGGACCTATGTTCATTTTGTTTGTACATACACCCAGAAGTGGGCGTCCTGGATCATATGGTAGTTTGATGTTTAAGTGTTTGAGAAACCTCCGTACTGTTTTCCATATGGCCTCCACCAATTTACATCCCCACCAGATGTACAAAGGGCTTTCTTTCCTCCACATCCTCACTAACACTTGTTACCTCTTGTATTTTAGCTACCAGAGCCATTATTAGACCCATGAAGTGATACCTCATTGTGGCTGCGATTTGCATTTTTCTAATGATTAGTGATGTTGCACATTTTTTCATGTACCTGCTGGCCAGTTGCATATCTTCTTTAGAAAACTATCTATTCAGTTCCTCTGCCCATTTTATAATAAAATTGTTTTGCTCTGTTTGGTTTTGCTATTGGATTATAAAAATTCCTCATATATTTTGGATATTAACCCCTTATCAGACATTACTTGCAATTATTTTCTCCCATTCTATAGGTTGCCTTTTTATTTTGTTGATTATATCTTCTGCTCTGCAGAAGACTGTTTGAGTTGATGTACTTCCGTTTATTTATTTTTACATTTGTTGCTTGTGCTTTTGGTGTCATATCCAAAAAATCATTGCCAAGACCAATTACAAGATTTTTAGTTATGTTCTCTTCTACAGTGTACAAGTGGGAGAGAATAGAAAATAAGTCAGAGAAACAAGGGAGCGGTTTAATGTAAGTCATTATGTATTTATTGATATAGTTACATAATACACTTAACATACATACTAACATATATCAAATGTATTTTAAAGTTTAGAAAAAATACATATCAAACATCTAGTTATGGCCACTGGCAGGAAAGGGAATGAGATTAAGAGATAGGGATGGGGTTACCAGGAGGGACTTTAGCTTTAACTGTATTGTTTCTACCTTTTGCAATGTGAACATATTTATGTATGACTTGAAGAATTAAATTAAAATAAAATAAATAACTAAAGGAAGACTTCTTAGGTATAAGCTAGAGAAATAAGTCATTATCAGACTTAGCCCTAAGATCACTTTTTCTTTTCAGAAAGAGACACAAAATCTATACTGAATCACATATTTCAACATTCATATGTTTAGAGTCTGAAAATGAAATGAAATCCAGAATTTATAAAAACATAAGATGTGTTTACTTTTCTATCATTCTGAATTTGTACAGATGTGCTAACACACAAAGGAATTACTCTCATCATTAACCTTCATTAATTTCAAACTGCTAAAAGGTGATATGAATAAAAGAGAACTAAGAGAAACCCTTAAGTTTTTCTTGTGCCATACAGTTCAGAAAGGAACATGGGAGCAATTCTATTAGCAGTAACTGTTTATAAAAATCCAATCCGGTATGCAAGTCCACATATGAGTCTCTTGCTATCACTAAAATCCCATACAGGCAGTAAGTCTTATTTAAATCAAGTGCAAGAGCAGATGCAATTTCTGTGAGGTTTTTTTCTTTCCTCCTAGACATCTTTCAGATCATACGACATGGTTAAAAACTTATATGTATTTCAAAGAGAGCTTATGAAAACATCATCATTTAGTGCACAGGTAAAACTTTAGCCCTAAATAAGAAAGAGCTGTAAACATGGTTTTGGATCTATATATTTTTATCCCTTGTATTTAACTTGGATAGCATTAATATTGTGCTAATTAAAGACAATTCTAGTCTGTATTTTAATTGTATGGGACTTAGTGGTCACCATGAAAAAGAGAATGAATGACCAGATACTTTGGAGCTAAAATACATCTTTAACTTGATGAGCATGGTCACCAATACCTTTCTAGATAATGTATCAGCTTGGTAAGAGACTCAGCCCATGAAAGATGGTAAAATTCTTGAATATGGTCCAGGGGCAAAGAGGGATAAGTTTCAGTAGAATGTGGTGATGTGTTATTTAACAATGGGTTCCTTAGGAATTTTGTACCAAGTTGGAGGAATCATGCTACCTAATATTAACCTATACTATAAGGTCATAGTAATTAAAACAGCATGGTACTGACATAAAAACAGATGGATGGATAGGTTGATGGAACAGATTAGAGAGCCCAGAAATAAACTCATACCTTTATAATCAGTTAATATTGGACAGAGGGGGTAAGCACATACAATGGACTAAATGTAATTTATTCAATAAATTATGTTGGAAAAATTGGACAGATATGTGCAGAAAAATAAAACCAGGCCATTTTCTTACACCACGCACAATAATAAATTCAAAACAGATTAAAGACTTAAATCTAGACCAAAACAATAAAAATCATAGAAAAAAACATAGGCAGCAAAATCTTGGACATAGCTCGTAGCAATTTTATATAAGATATAACTCCCCAGGTAAGGAAAACAAAAGAAAAAAATAAATAAATGGGACTACATCAAACTAAAAAGTTTTTGCACAGCAAAAATAACCATCAATAAAATAAAAAGACACCCTGCAGAATAGGAGAACATATTTGCCGATACATATGATAAGGAGTTAATATTCAAAATTTATAAAGAACTTACAAAACTCAACACCAAAAGAACAAACAACCCAATTTAAAATGGGAAAGGATCCCTGGCTAGTGTGGCTCAGTGAATTGAGTGAGTACCAGCCTGCAAACCAAAAGGTCACCAGCTCAATTCCCAGTCAGGGCACATACCTGGCTGGTGGGCAAGGTCCCAGTTGGGGGCATGCAAGAGGCAACTGATCTATCTCTTGCACATTGACGTTTCTCTCCCTCCTTTTCTCCCTCCCTTCTCTTCTCTCTATAATTAAATAAATAAAATGTTTTTTTAATGGGCAAAGGATCTGGAAAGACACTTCTCCAAAGAGGACATACAGATGGCCAATAGGCATATGAAAGGATGCTTAATGTCACTAATCATCAGAGAAATGCAAATCAGAACCACAGGGAGATACCACCTCACACCTGTCAGAATGACTATCATCAATAAATCAACAAACAAGTGCTGGTGAGGAAGTAGAGAAAGAGGAACCCTTCTTCACTGTCGGTGGGAATGCAGATTGGTGCAGCCACTGTGGAAAGCAGTATGGAGATACCTCAAAAAATTAAAAATGGATCTGCCTTTTGACCCAGCTATCCCACTTATGGGAATACATTCGAAGGACCCCAAAACATTAATTCAAAAGAACATAAGCTCTCCTATGTTCATTGCAGAATTATTTACAATTTCCAAGGTATGGAAGCCCAAGTGTCCATCAGGAGATTAGTGGATAAAACAATTATGGGACATTTACACAATGGAATAGTACTTGGCTGTAAAAAAGAAGAAAGTTTTACCTTTGGGGAAGTATCGATGGACCTGGAGAACACTACACTAAGTTAAACAAGCCAGTTAGAGAAAAGCAAATACCATAGGATTTCACTCCTATGTGGAATCTAATGAACAACCTTAACTAACAAGCAAAACAGAAACAGACCCATAGATGGAGAGCAGGCCGACAGCGATGGGGTGGGGGAAGGGTAGGGTGTAGAGGGACTGAGCAAAAAGGAAATAGGACCCATGGACATGGACATCAGTGTGGTGACTGTGGGGGACAGGGGGTACATGGAAACTAAATGGTAATGAAAAAATACAATAAAATTTTTTTTTAAAAAAAGAATTTATCAAGAACTCACCAACTATTCACTTCTATGTTGTGCCAGCATCATATGAGATTTTTTTTAAAAACATAATTTTCCAAGGACAAATGGTTCACATGACTGATTTTGCCCATACTAAAAAAAATAATAAGAGAAAAATGAATGTATTGTGTGCACCAAAGTTTTAATAATGTAATAAAAATTATTAGAGCTATTGTTCATGTCTGCTTTATTGAACTAAAGGCTATGCGTGCACCTAAAAAGTGATATATAAATACTTATTGAGCACTGACTGGATACAATGCTTCATTTAGATATAGGAAAAACAATGATGTAAATATTGTAAAACTAGAATAAAATACAGTCCGTGCTCATTTAAACCTTAAAGTCTAAGGAGAAAATAAATGTAAAATAGTTAACATCAATGATTATTTGTTAATGAAGTATATTGGGCTGACCATACAATTGGTAATCTTACCTATTTAGATAGTATTTACTGGGGTCAGTAAAGGATTTTTCTGAAGAAGGGATATATAAGTTAAAACAAGAAGGATTAGTAAGACCTAGCTGGAAAAAGAAATGGAGGGGTAGAAGAGTATCTTCCAAAGAGGGGAGAGCATGTGTGAAGGTCATGGGGTAGACGGGGGGAATACTGGAGGGTAGCCAGAGACCACATTCACACTCAAGAGCATTAGAAGAGATAAGGTTATTGAGGTAAGTTGGTGTCAGACCAGAAAAAGGCTTATAGACCACATAAGGACTTTGGATTTATCTTAAGAATAGTCAGGAGTCATTGAAAGGATTAATCCTCACCAAAGTTTATTGATTTTAGAGAAAGAGGAAGGGAGAGAGAGGGAGGGAGGGAGAGACAGACAGAGAGAGAGAGAGAAACATGAATCAGTTGCCTCCCTTACATGCCCTGACTGGGGACCAAACCCACCATCTTCGGTGTACGGGACAATGCTCCAACGAACTGAGCAACCCAGCTAGCGCCCTTGGAAGGATTTCAACTAGAAAAAAATAATGTAATGAGGTGGTACTATTATAAAGTTACCTTGACAACTGTATGAAAAACAAATGAAAGGGATCAGTGGTACATGTGGGAAAATCAAAAAGGAGGTTTTTACAACATCCATGTGAAAAAACTGGTAAGATATGGTGAAGATGCTTGGAATGAAGAGAAGATTCAAGAGGTTGCTAAGCAGCTTGAATAAACAGGACCGGAAAGGTAGAGATAGGAGAGAAAGAAGGTGATATCTATAATGTCTCTCAGATTAATGGCAGAGCCATATGAAATATCTATTCAGATTCTTACTAAATGTGGAAACCAGATTTTGTACACCTCCTGTTTGTATAGCTTTGCAATACAGTATCTGTGAAGGCACTTTTAAGGGATCATTTGGGTAATGTTCCATAGTCATCAGGAAAGTTTATACCCTCTAGGCAATTTCCAAGGATTCTGAGAAACTTGACTGAGAATTAATTAGTCCTTGAAAGAAACTTGTGATTCTGCACCTGAAAGTATTGATATTAGCTGCCCTCTAGGAACACTGAGGAAAGAAGCTGTAAGCCAAAGAAGGGAGGAAAGCGTCATTATTTCTGGGAACTGCACAAGAATGCCAGTGAGTTCAGAGAATACCGGTAAACTCAGGGCAAGAATATTTGTATTACAATCCTTTGCTATTTCTAGGGAAGAAGAAGCTGTTCTCTATAAAAGCACTGAAAAGATGTTGCCAATTTTCTACCTGTAGATTTAGAATCCCAGAAATTCTGAATCAATTTGAGACAACAACAATTTGATCTACTCTTCTAATTATTAGTAAAAGAAAATTTCAGGAGTTAGTAAAAATGGAATATGATGCAAGGCATATCTCTGATTTAGCTCATGTATATATAAAATTAGAATTAAATATATGCATTTATAAATATGCATAAATATATATTTCAGAATAATATATCACATAATAAATGCATAATTGTATATGTATATATATACACATATATAAAGGGAGAGAGTTAAAAATGTTTACAGGTCTATGTAGTATGTCTGAGCTCACTTTGTTACATAATCCACCCCCCATCACCAAATGTCTTCTTAGTTGAATAATTCATTTTTTGTAGGCTCCTCCTTACTGACACATTTTAAAAGAGAATTCTTAAGCCTCTAGGAGTTATCTTTTGTCCTATAGTTAATCTTTTAATAAGACCAATTTAGCTGTAATATAAATGGTAATGCCTAGTGTTCTACTTGCTGCACAATTCTGAACTTGCTCAGAGATTGCCTATGAGCAGGCTGGCTTTACCCATTGGCAGAGTTGGTTAGGAGACACTTGGAAATGTTTCAGAACCACAAATAAAATTCATTTGACCCTTAAATGTCCTGGGAAAAGTTATTTAAGATTCATCAGCTCTTAAGAGAGCCTACTGTGTAAAAGAACTGTGTTAGACACAGTGACTAATCTTAAACCAACTGAGGGTTCCAGGACTCAGACCAAGAACAGGACTGTATTTGCAACAGGGCAAATCAGCATATACCCGGACAATGAGTATGACTGATCATTACCAGAGTCAGTTAGAACAATCACCTGTGAGTGACAAGTATCACTAGATGTGAAACACAGTATTGATATTCCATTTTAATTTCTTGGCTGTTTGCCTACATTTTTATGGATGCACATTAATATTATTGGTTAAATTCATTTCCCACTGTTGAGTAGCCCATCATTTGGAATGAGCTTACATTACATTTGATGTAAATGATGGATATGCAGTGGCATTATTCCATATTTCCTTAAGGATTTAAGGTACCACTAGCTTTCAACTGACTCTAGTAAATAAGCCAGAGAGAGAGACATACCACATGATTTCACTCATATGTGGAACCTAATGAACAAACTGAACTAACAAGCAAAATAGAGACAGACTTATAGACAGAGTGCAGGCTGACATCTTGGGGGTAGGGGGTGGGTATTAGGGAGAGATGAAATTGAGAAAAAAAGGAAAAGGACTCACAGACCACAGTGTGGTGACTATGGGATGGGGGAGGGGCGTAAGTGGAGGTGGAAGATCAGGATATAAGTGTGACCAGTGCTAATGAAAAAAATTATAATTAAAAAATACTTTAAAAAAAATACTTTAAAAAAGGGATCTTTGCCAGGATTTTATCTGACGTCAATTTTTATTTAATCTCCATAAATGTTTATTGATACAATTGTGCACAAGTTTTTCTTTAAGTATCAAACATGCCAAAAGAGGCATTTGTTTTTCTATTTTTCTATGCCCATATTTAAACATGTTACGTAAATATGTCCACACCTAAATCTGTCCTATCTTGTTGATTCACTTTTAAAATTCACACCCTGCCTTGTATAAATGCAATCCAACCATGAAAGAAATTTGTTCATGAGTCATAACATTACAAACATTGAACTAATTGTAAAAACATCTCTTGTTAGTTTGCAATTAGGGTATTAAGTTTGATAACATGTTGTATTAGATTTTAGGAAAATGTCATAAGGGATTTTATTTCTTAATGCTCACTAACACTTAATCATAAACACATACAAAGACAAAGCTATATAAAGAGAGAGTATTATAGAATATGTAAACTGAACAGGTACCTATAGGCATGCCACAATATGCTAGAATGATCTGCTTATTTAATTAATATTTTTAAGTAAAGTCTTCATCTTCAGTATCAGGAAAAAAAAATAGCGGTTGTGTAACTATGAATTTAAACCAGACATGCTTTACAGTTCACCAACACTCTGTATCTAGCAGTGATTCAGAGAAGGTGTAATTTGCAGGAAGATTACAAAGGCAAATTCTCCCCGATTTAACAAGATTTGAGGATATCCTTCGACTTCACAAATTGGGAAGACCATGAGTGATTTATCCTAAAATTCTCTGTAGTAGGCTAAGTTCTAGCAAGGAGCAAATTATCTGCCAAAAACTCTCCTGCTATAACAGGCTGTCCAGCCAACCAGAGAATCTCTCGGTAGCGGAAGCCCCTCCTCCCCCGTGTTAATTACTTCACTTAATGACCCCTCCCTCTCGCTCACTTGTCCTACATTGATGTCCTTAATATCTACTCTCCAACATCCCCAACATTCTCTCCAGTGGGCTTCTTGACATTTCTTATCATTCATTAAAATATTTCCTAAGTCATCTACTAGTTTCCAATTCATTCTCTACACATTCAACACATATCTCATTATGCCCTTCTTGCTTAACATATTCTCATGATTTCAATAACTTCGGGTCTCCGGGGCAATATTTCTATTTATTAGCTCAAGGACTATTGATTTGCACTTTTTTTTTTTCAAAGCTCACTTTCCATTATCATACCCACCTTGTACCTACACTCGGATACCCTCTGCTCTCACGTCTCTCAATAGTCTGTGCTCTCCCGTTCAGGACACGTGGCTGAGAATGCCATTCAAAAGTTAGCTCAAGTGTTTTCTCGTTCCTAAAGATTTCTCAGGAAGCAGGCACTATAGTAATGTGGGATGTGGTAAAAAAAAAAAAAAAAAAAAACCTTGCTCTGCACAGCAGCTGGTGTTTGGAAATGCTGGGATCAAATTCTAACTCTCCAGCTAGCTGTGTGGTCCAGAAAAAATAAGTTGGTCCCCCCCAAATAACAGTCAGACATGTTCATCCTCATTAAGTG
The DNA here is from genome assembly GCF_987537825.1 of Furipterus horrens. Lineage (NCBI taxonomy): Eukaryota > Metazoa > Chordata > Mammalia > Chiroptera > Furipteridae > Furipterus > Furipterus horrens. The sequence continues at coordinate 16,186,850 of NW_028327182.1, forward strand.
GATGTCGCCACCAGAGAAGAAGACAAGTAGTTGATGCCTGAGCACCCATGGTCCTTCATACTCAGCTGTAACAACTTTTTTGAAAGGTAATTGATATGTAACATTGTATAAGTTTAAGGTGTACAACATGTTGATTTGATACATTTATACACTGCAATACGACTACCATCAGAGTGTTAGCTGACACTTTTATCATGTCACATGTGTTTATTTTTTTATTTTGTGATGAGAACATCTACAATCTAGTCTCTTAGCAGCTGTGAAGTATATAATACAGAATTGTTAACTATAGTCACAATGCTGTGCATTAGATTTTTTAGAATATCTGCAAGTCTGTACCCTTTCACCAATATTTAATTAATATTTGACAAGAAGCCAAGAATACTCAATAGGGAAAGAAAAGTCTCTTCAACAAATGCTGGCCAGCTATTAACCTTGGGACTTGCCAGCTTCCATATCTGTGTAAGCCAATTCCTTATAATAAATGTCTTTCCATATATATATATATATTTTTTTATAGGATATCTATACCCTATTGGTGCTGTTTTTCTGGAGAACTGATATAGCAGGTCACTCAGTGTTTTACAACATCGATTTCAATACATGTTAAATATGGATAATATTATCCATTTTACAAAGTTGTAAGGTTTACGAGATCAGGAGGAAAAGCATCTTGCACAAAATAGGACTTTATTATGCGGTATTTTTGTTGTTATAATGGTTATTTTTCAGAGCAGAGAACTTTCCTTAAAGCCCTAATCTTGAAGGAGACAGTTCTAATTAGCCCCCTTTTTTTTCCTTCACTACCTTTCTTCCCAACTGCTGGAAGATAGAGCTTTTCACTTCTGGTTAAGTACTGTTTATATTCTGATGTCACCTCTTTCAAAATTCCTGGTCAAAATTGTTTCTTACAAAATTCTCTAACTCAGCAAATCAGCAAATCATCAATCGGTAACACTTTTGATTCCCATTTTCTGTCTCCCCAGGATTCAACTCCTTTTGACTCTATCACTCAGGATCAAGGCAGCCAGCCTTACCTCTAGGTGACACACAGGTGTTAGCCCTGGACAACAGAAGAAGTTGCCATGAGCATTTGGGGCTTTCAGATTTGAGGTCAGATCTCGGAATGTGGTTAGAAGACGTACGTCACATGTAGGATTTGGGGTCAGGTGGGTCACATCAAGTTCTCAGTATAGAGGTCCATGCTCTATAAATCCCTCTGAGGTATGCTCTCTCCCCCTAATTTTTCTTCCCTTACACCTCTAGACACACATGTACCAATTCTAGTCTACATTTCTCTACTTGCCTTGCTATGTGTGTATGTGCACCAATATTGCCCTTATGAGCCATGATTGAGCAAATAAGTGCTCAACCTCTGTGCTTTCATTTTCTCAACTTTCAAGTGGGGCTAGTAATACCTGCTCCTGGGACTGTGGGAAAAAGCACATGATGTATACAAAATGTCTCACATTCTACCTAGTACACAGAAGGTGAAACATAGAACTACACCTAAACTAGGGGAGAACTATATATGTGTGTAGATGGTATAGTTCTAGTACAAACATCAGCAGGCTCAAAATCTAGGAAGAGCTGATGTTTCAGTTTAAGTATGAAGGCAAAATTAAAAAAAAAAAAAAAAAAAAAAGGTCGCTGCTCTAAGGCGCTCAGGCATGAGGAATTCTATTGTATTCAAGGGAAGGTGAGTCTTTCTGTTCTATTCAGGCTTTCAAGTGATTAGATGAGGCCCACACATTCTAGAGAGAACAATTTACTTTACTAAGTCTATTGGTTTAATGTTACACTTATCCAAAACCACTCTCACAGAGACACCTAGAATGCTGTTTAATCAAATACATGTATGGGAGTCATGGGACCCAGTTAAGTTGACACATAAAATTAACCATTCCACTTGCCTAAAATTATCTAAGTTGTAAGTGCTGGAGATGGGGTTTAAACCCAGGTGTGTCCTTTTCAAAAGCCTGCAATTATTCCTCTATGTCATAAACATGGGTCCACAAGAATTACCTAGAATACAGAATATAGAATTACCTAGAATATATACTTGAAACTTATGCCAGGATAACAGAAAAATTAGTTGATGAGTGATTTTATGCAAACACATATATTTTTATAATTTTATATATAGCACATGTCATATATATCATATATGATGTAATATACACACAGTTTCAGAACATTGGCTAGATTGGTAAATGCAGTTATTTTTGTACTTGAACCAAACTGGGTATTAGCTGGAATGCCTCAGAAAAATGGAAAGTAGCTATGAGTACTAAAGGTGCTAAGCCACCCAGATTTTTTTCATTAAAACAGGAAAGTTTTTTTCAATGACCACAAATTTTAGACTCTCAAATTAATCACTTGTCAGTTTGATTGTATTCAAATAAAGAACAAAAATTAGTGCAAAAAGCGGTCCTCCTTTATACTTGCATAGTACCTTTCTTGCACTGGCTCAAGAGAAAAGGCAGAGTCACATTTGGAGAGAGGAAGACAACCTGTAGAATACAGGTGATCAGTAGTCATATTATGTCCAGACAGCTTAACGAGATCTGGAAATCAGACATCAGGAACATATTAAGGAATTAGCTCTTGAAAATTATAAATTAATTCTGTTTTTTTCCCATGGTTTCATGTGACTTTGTGTTCTACAAAAGGGGGAATATACTGCTCAAAATAAGTCTGGTGCAGGATGAATGTGTATGTATAGAAATTACAACTTTTTGTTAAATGAAAAGTAGTTATGCATGAGTGCTATTCATAGAACCCATTAATGTAACCATATGCTCCTTCCTCAGTGCAGTTTTATTAACCACAAATGTACTATTTTTAAACTTGTCTGAGGCTACAGGAACAAATCAGCAAGCTTCTAATTCCATCACTGTCTAATGATAACCCTTTAAGATTCCTTTAATATCAAATAATTCAGGGTGGGATGGAGAGACTATTATCAGTGAAAGGATAAAATCCATCAAACTGGGAGCAATTTGATCCCCAAGGCGACAGCATGTCTGAGGACTAGGAATCGGTTGTGGTATGCTACATCTTAAGAAAGATATTTTGAGGTTATGAACATCATTCGTTGGATTTGCAAAAATGTGCCGAGTCAAGCGTGTCTGACCTGGTACACTTTGGCTTCTTTTGTCTTCTTCAGATTAGTATCATGGGGAAAATACTACTTAACATGGAAAGCCCTGAAAGAAATTAACAAGTTACTAAGTGTGAGGTTGGAGGTTACTGTTATGAATTCGTATAAAGGTAAAATAAATTAAAGTTGGGGCTCAAAAAGTCATTGCTCACTCGTTCATGGAATGAAAACCGCAGTCTAGCAGTGAGAACAGCCTTGGATAGAAGTGGGCCCTGGAACCAAACCTCTAACCTGAATCTGTCATTGTCTGTGACCCTATCCAGGTCATAGTCCTTCCGTCTCTTTATGTATGATGCCTAATATGAGAACAATAATTACTTTGTATTTCAAATGCATGCTGATTCTATAGCAAAACACCAAGGAAGTGAGTGGATGAAAAACACCTGCAGTGATGACAAGAAAAGACTGGACAAGAGTAGGCAAATCAGAATAAAATGTTGGCACTAAAGTTCTGAATGAAAAAAGATAAGAGGAGCAAAATGTGGAATGGAGTCAAAAGAGAGCAGAAACCAGGGTTCACAAATTATGCTAATTATAGATGTGGGGAAAATGGAGAATTAGAAGCTCCTGAGAGTTGATAATTTACTTCCTAAAAGGAAAATGCAGTGAGAAAATATGAGAAGAGAAAGCTCTATTTGGTCCTATTTGGAATCCACTGTTTCCTCAAAAGACCCTGAAGAGGAAAAGAAAGACCCCCCCAACCGGACAATAATCAAAGTATTCTATAATGCATTTACATCTTTTATATATTTACATGTGGATCATGCTTACTTCTTTCTCTCATTTAATATAAAAGGACAGACCAGAGAATGTTAAAATATATTTTGTAGAGTTATAACAGGAAAAGATGCAACAAAGTCAACAATTGCCCATGTGAGGATTAACTTGTAAAACTTTGACTAAAAAATACACTGGAAATATTGCCAAGACACATTTTTGCAATAATTCAAATGTCAGGGTTGTATGATGTAAGCTTGAGAAAGAGTACATTGATTTATTCTCAGAGATTTATTTGGGGAAGAGACTCAGGAACACAAGCTGCAATTTGTAATATCACTGTTTTTAAAAAGCCAAAAATAAAAATTGTTTACATGTTATATTTGAAATGAAATATCTGCTAGAGATAACAGCTTTTGGGGTTCAAAAAATACTACAGTATTAGAAATCACCAAATAATAAACTAATATGAAGTCAGCATGAAACCTAAATGAAGGAAGAACTAAAAAAATTGGATGGCTAAAATAAGCCACCCACACATATGTGTTTTTGATTCTTTAGCCACGTAAATCTAGTAGGAAAATAAATGAGTCAGTGAGAGGAACAGCAGCTAGCAAGATCAGAAAAATAAATAGGTGGTTGATAGACTTGATTTTGAGGTTGCTTCCTTTGCTATATATATTTATTTACTTGAAATTGGAAGACATATACATGGACTTTCAGGGAAGAGAATCTTCTGGAATGTTTCAAGTTGTGCTTCACAATCCCCACACTTCTGAGAAATGCCTTATGACCTCCGAGCCGCTATAGGATGAGAGTAAGTGCTTACAGAGAGCGAGCTTACGTTAACAGGAATGAAGAGGAGTGGAAAGCAGCATATTCCCTGCAAATATCTAGCACATTATTAATTCACGTCACTTCAGATCCCTTACCAGTCACTTTGACTTCATAAATTCAGTGCTAGGCACTGCTTAGTACACAAAAGGTACCCATTAAACATACTTTGGAAAACGAATCTCTCAAGTATACTGATATTGCAATCTCAATTAAAAAAATTTTTTTTGGAAATTATTGCTATTGATCCTATCTACCCATCAATGAAGAAAATAAGGCATTTCTGACCAGTGTGGTAATTATAAAACTACTTGAAACTAATAGAATTACACATTCTAGAAGATTCTCTCCCCTGAAAGTCTAATTTTTTATTCATTTTCCATTTTAACAAGGTCATTAATAAAAATCAACATATTTTTATTATGCTTAATGTTTAACATTTTAAATAAATATCTTACTACTCTTTCTTAGTTCAGGCTGTTATTACAAAACATTGAGTGGCTTATAAACAACAAAGATTTATTTTTCATGCTTCTAGAGGCTGGAAAGTCCAAGGTCAAGACACCAGTAGATTCAGTACCTAGTGAGAGCCAGATTCTTGGTTCATAGGCAGCCATCTTTTTTGCTATGTCCTATATGACAGAAAGGGCAAGAGATCTCTTTGGGGCTTCTTTTATAAGGGTATTAATCCCATTCATGAGGGCTTCACCTCATGACCTAATCATCCCCAAAGGCCACACCTCCAAACACCATCACATTGGGGTTTCAACAGACAAATCTGAGGCAGAAACAAACATTCAGTCCATGGCATTCTTCCCCTGGCCAACCCCGTGCCCCTCAAATGCATATCCTTCTTGCATGCATAGCATTCATTCCATCTGAAGAGTCCCAAAAGTCTTAACTCATTCGAACATCAATTTTAAAGTCTAAGTTCAAAGTCCCATCTAAACATCATCTGAGTCAGATATGGGTAAGACTCAAGATATGATTCATCCTGAGGCAAACTGCTCTTCAGCACTAAACCTGTGAAATCAAACAAGTTAGATGCTTCCAAAACATAGTGGTGGAACAAGCATAGAGCAGATGTTCCTATTCCTAAAGGGACAATCAGGAAATGAGAAAAAAAGTGACAATACCAGTCTAGTCCAAAATCTTACCAGGAAAATTCCATTAAAACTTAAGGTTCAAGAATATCCTCTTTGGCTCAGTGGTCTGCCCTCCAGGCCCACCTGGGCCAAGGTCCTGCCCCTGCAGTTTGGCAGAATGGAGTTTGACCCCCAAGGCTCTAGGAGGCCATTCCCCACAGACTGACTGAAGTCCTCACGTCAGCTCTCCTCTTCGAGCCTCCTCCAAGGCTGGGGTCCCGTGACCACATTTCTCCTGGCCTTGAGTCCTATGCCCAGCGGCTCTGACTTGTGTCCTTTAAGGTGTAAGTGGAGGTAACCAAGTCCCCACATCTTGTATACTCCGTGCAGCCTGAGGACACAGCAGTGGGGCTACCCAGCCCCAAAGTTTGTCACCTGCCCTCTCTGGAGAAACTGCCCTAGTCATGTTGGGGCAACAAAGGAATGTGTCACTGGAGTGCTGGAGTAGTCGGTAATATGAGGCAGGCAGCAAAGATTGAGGTCCCAGATGCACCAGTGGCCCCTTCTTTGCCATCCTCCATTGTCCTGAACCCAATGACTCCTGGCATCTATCTAGACGGCTGAATAATCTCTTTAGCAACCAGTTTTTTAGCCACACCATTTGGTGGAACAGGATTTCTCCTTCTTTACAATATGGACAAGATAAGAATTTCCCAAATCTTCAAATTCTGCTTCCTTTTTGATAAACAATTCTGTCTCTAAATGATTTCTCACTTCTTACATTTTGCTCTGAGCAGTCAACAGGTTTCAGGCCTCAGATTCAACCCTTTGCCTAGAAGTACCTTCAGCCACAAGTTCTACCTTTCACAAAGCACAAGGACAGGAACAAAATTAAGCCACGTTCTTTGCCCCTTTATAACAAGGATGGCCTTTCTTCTAATTCCTCATTTCTGAGATCTGTTAGAATGGCCTTTGCCCTGCGTAATTCTGCCAACATTCTGTCCAGGACTACTTAGGTCTCTAAGAACAGTGAGGTTTTCTCTTTTCTTTGTGAACTCTCAGCAACATCACTAGTAACTGTCTGTTTAAGACAATGGAGGGTTTTCTCTAGTATACACCTCAAAATTCTTCCAGCCTCTACCTGTTACCCACTTCCAAGGCCACTTCCACATTTTTAGGTATTTGTTATAACAGCACTCTTTTTCCTTTGTACCAATTTCTGTCTTAGACTTGGGGGGGGGGGCACACAGTCTATAGCATAATCATATTCATGGTAGCATATACATAAATCTGTGGTTCTTATCTGTCACCATGGTAAATCTAAAAGAGGTTCCTGCTTATCCATTCTGTCCTGAGAATAAACTGCAATCAGCTCACATGTCCTTCAGCCAGCCTGGCCTGCATCACCCTAATTCAGAATCACCTAGATGGACCTGTAACTACATGGAGATTTAGGGATGGAGTATTCAGTCTTCGGAGATTAGGGTTTGGTGGGAGATTTATTGCATTAATGGTCTAATTTATCACCTCTTTGCAACCTCTTCTGTCCAAAGAGAAGTCTGTTTTCTTATCCCTTGAGTTTAGTTTACCTTTGTGACTTATTCTGGCCAATAAAATGTAATAAAAGTGAATCATGCGCTAGTTCTGAGCCTTGACCTCAGCAGACCATGTGCATTTATCTGTTCTGACTCTCAATCCACTGCCTTTGCCATCAGAACCTGCCCAGTGGCTCCATCCCTCCAGCTGATAGCCAGACATGTGAAGGAGCCCAGTCAAAATAAGAACTACGCAGCTGAGCCAAGACTAAATCACTAACCTGGGGGCTTAGCGGCTAAACAAATACTTTTTATTTTTATGCTGCATGATTATAGCTGTGAAAATCTGATAAAAGGTTTCATTCAGGTCCTACTTAAATCATACCTGTATCAGTAACCTCATTGCTGAATATCCAATACTTGGTCAAGCTTTTACTCTTATTCTTCATATATAACTTACAATGCTGGTTGAAGCTATCTGACAAATATCTTGTGTTCTCCAGCTGGCCCTTCTGATCCGTTTGAGACTATGATAGTAAATACTTAAGAAAAGACTTTGCCATGAGCAGCTTTATGTGTTCAGTGAGTTGGCAAGCCCCTAACAAACAATAAGCCTAGAATGTTGAGAGATTCTTAGAAACTTATCAACTTGACCAAACATGGGCAAAATCAAATTCATAACAACCAAGAAGTAACAAAATAAGACCATGTGTATTTTTTAAAAATAGTTACATAAATCATTCCAGACCATGACTAAGAGCTGCATTTTGAAATTAATAATAATTGAAATCCTTGTACTTCAACATCTTAGTGCCCGATTTATGTTTCCAGGAAACACTGATATTTCAAAAATGAATGTTCCAAATATCTTGAGACAAGAAGTTTCAGAACTCACGCATAATTCTCTGCCTGCTTATCTATTCTATCCAAGGAAAGTACATTTGAAACAAGATGCCTAGCTTTCCCAATGAAAAGCAAGGTAAATCTTAAAATAGAATCTAAGACTATATTCAGAATGCACAATACAGCCCTCAAGAGATTATACTTTGAAAGTAACTTTTAGACCAGGGAACTAGAAAAAGAATATCGGAGGCCCTCCCCATAAAAAGATGCCTAAAAATGAACAAGAAATACGACAATAAAATAAAACTTCTCTTCTTCACCTTTCTGGCAGTTCTTCAGGACTTTCATTTCAGGGAGCAGGTAGTTGGTTGATTTAATGTTGGAATCACTCAACTGATTATCCCATTATATATTTGCTAAGATAAATAGAGCTGTCCAACAAGGCAATTTGGAGAAAGCAGAGTGGTAATTGACTAGTTCCGGAAAAAATTGAAGTAGTATGGTTTGGACCAGAAAAACAAGTCTTTTATATTTCATTCCTCCACACCAGCATCCCTTCTCATGTCTTACCCACATGGAATTAGTAGAAAATTAAGCTGACATTAATGTGACATATCAATATTTCCTTGCCCTGTGCCTTCTCTTTTATACCATCTAATTTTACTCCTTGGAAAAAGTTCTTAGAAAAAATATTAACACTAAGGTGTAAATGGCAGATATGTTTGAACTGATTATCTTTTTTAAAATATATATTTATTTATTTTTAACTTTATTTATTTATTTTTAACTTTATTTATTTATATTTAGAGAGAGGGGGAAGGAGAAAGAGAGGGAGAGAAATATCACTGTGTGGTTGCCTCTCACGCGCCCCCAACTGGGGACCTGATGTGCAACCTAGTCATGTGCCTTGACTGGGAATCGAACCAGCGACACTTGGTTCGCAGGCCAATGCTCAATAATTATCCTTCTTGAATGCCTTTGTGTTTTTATTTTAAACTAAAGAAACCTCTGATATTAGCATTTCCGGCAGCCATGAGTCATTGAAGCAGACAAAACTTAAACACCTACCAATTTACTATTTCATACATTATGTTTACCTCTACACAACACTAGCTTTGGATGGTTATATTACAGTGGCAGGCCTTGTAAGTTTACTTGGGATGGAGATTTCACAGAATAATGTATTGTGAAAAGTGATGTACATCTGTCAGGAAGCTGTGAGAACTTTTCACTTATTAACTTGTCTTGTTATTTTCTCCCATGTCACTGAGTTATTTCAAATACAATATACAATCCTTCATTCCCATATCTTAAATTAATCTGGGTACTCGACGTCTTTGATTTTACCAAACATCCTAAGTTCCTGGACTTGTTGCCAACTACTTTCTTATATGATGCCTCTACTTTAACCAGCATATGTGATCCCTTGACCATAAACATCTCCCAGAACATTTTTGTTTAACATGACAAAATGCTCTACAGACCTTTCTGTTTAAGATCCAAATTTTCTCTCCCTCTCCAAACAGCTCAGATCTAACCTCTTTCTCTGAATTGACAACAACTGAAACCCTAGTGTTTTTAATGTCTAACTGCCCATTTTATATTTCTAGTTAACACATATTTATAAAGTGAAATTCCAAGCTATGCATATTTTTAGTATAGAAGTTTTAAAACTTAAGCCATAACTATCTATCTGTGTACCCATTCTAGCCCAGGAAAGCACATTCAGAACCAATAGATTTCCCATTGAAAATTTGTACCATTCCAGACTAAGTCTGTCTGAAGTGATCTATCTCTTCTCTGAATTCCTGTAACAATAATTGTATAAAAAATTAATTTGACTTATATATGGATTGTCTTTGATATCTTCTCCACATACTCTTTAAAAACTATTTAAATATTATTTAGTTACATGTATTTCAATCTCATTTATTCAATTACCTCAAGAATTTTTTGACACCACATACTATAATGACTTTTATGTGAGCCTCATATGGAGACATTCATCATGTAGACAAATTATAAATATTGGCTAGTTTCCCTGTTTTTAAAGCAAACCCCCAAATTTTTGTCTATGTAACCAAAATAGTGTTAATGTATTATATCATTAAGAACATACTTAACTCTTCCCTTTTTATCTGTGAAATCAGTATAAGAAAAGGGACAATAAGAAGATTGTTCAGCAATGTAAGAATTATAAATCAGCATGGTTCTATTCATAATGAAATTAACATTTTTAAAAATCTACTTATCATTTCTTTCTCATTAAGTGACTTTTAAATAAGTTCCTCGTGTAAAAATTTCTCAATTAAAAAAATTATTTCAACAGTGCTAACAAATATTAATAACAAGTAATTTTAAACTTATGCAACAATTATTTTTGAAATTTAAATAAGTAGCTACAGAAAAATGATTCAATATGTCTTTCCAACGGCCAAGAAGCTAGCAGTTTTCCACTAACTTAAATGGGAGAAACTTGTTCTTGCAAGGTGATCTGCTAGCCCAAATCTCATTGCAATAGAGACATTCACTTTGAAGTCATGTATCTCTTTTTAAAAATCATAATTATTGTCTGAGGAAGTTAAAAAGATAGCATTAATAAATGGACATTGTGTTCAATGATAATATCAAATTAATCAAGATTAAAAGCAATTTGGGTAAAATAAAAAAGAGCCAAATGATTTCAAATAAATATGAAATTATTTTCCCCCTCTAGGTAATAGAAGTTATAATTTATCATGCTTAACTTTAAATAATTTTTCTTCTCATATCATTGTTAACAGTATTTCTTGAACCTTGATATTTTTTAATCACTTAAAAAAAATAAGAACTGTACTTAGTAGGGAAGAAATAAATGTAATTATGGAATCACTGTTAAGTCAAAACTAAGCTTTGAATTCTGGCTTAGTTTAATATTTTCCCAACTCCTTTTTCTAGGAAGATATTTACTTCTTAAGGCAATTCATTAATTTGCCAAAGACAAGTTAGCCTGTCCAGGATATAACAACATGTCAGGGTCCCAAGTTTTGTTGCTGTTTTTGACAGGTGGGCTCCTGGATCTAGCAGAAGTCACTTAGCTGCAGCTAAGGGAATTCCATGTTATTGAGTCCATCCGTGACCTCAGTATCTGTTATTAAGAGCACTTCATTCATGAGCCCATTGAACAAGCACTGATTAGGTGGGAAAAGATGTGATTGACATCCACAGGGTAATCTTATCTGACTGATATTGAAAGACTCCTCTACAGAAGGGTCCTTCTGGTGAGTTTTCACCCAAGGCACAAATGTTCTTATACTTTGGACCTAGTCTAAGAGGTCCATTCACACTTCTCTTCCCAAAACCAATTTGTCACTAGCCTCCTGTCTTATTCTTTTAAATCCTTAACTGGCCAACCTCATCATTAGCCACTATGCATGAGTTGATGTAGATTAGTAGTTCTTCTTACCAAGAGACTTTCCCTTCGATGCTACCCCTCAGAGGTGCTATACAGTAGGTTAGTCCTCTGCAGTCTAGTGTCAGGAATATATTTATAAGCTTCAAAGCAGACTCAATTTTCTCCTCTCCTTAAGTCAACTGTTCATAGAAACACCACCTCAAATCCATTCCTGAAGGGTCAGAAGCAGAGCCTTTGCAACACTCTCTTACACATTCAATTTTATTGTGCTTTTCAGAAATCTGGATCTCGTATTTACCATGTCAATTTGTTGATGGAAACCTGTTCAGCATACTTGACTTTATGCTTGGAAAACAAGACAGAAACAGTTTGTTTTAAAAGCTCAGGTTGCAGTCACCTGCTTGCAATCTCTACCTCAGACCAGTCAGAAGCTAAGAACAGCTAGCCAAAGAAGACATGGCTTTTCACTGGAACCTTAGTGACCTCTCATATAGTTCTCTTGTCCGGGCCTGTCTGTGCTTTCTACAGCATGTCAGTCTGCCAAAGGTATCACAAGCCCCGTTGGGTCTGTTGTTTCATAAGAGCCAAAGGGAAGAATGATTTGTACTGCAGCCTAGAACTGCTGGGATGCCTTTTCTTGCTCTGGCCCCACTATTTGTAAACAGTTTTGTAAGCGGTTCATTTGATAAATATGGCAGAGCAACATATCCACATGTGTTCTATATTAATCCAAAATACAAATAAGTCCACAAAATATTGCATCTCTTTCTTTAGGATAGGAAAAAGAAGACTGCTAGTAAACTTTCACTTTGGAGAGGATATCTCAACAAGCTCCAGACCACTGGAACCCCCCAATGTTAAATAGCAGATCCCTAAATTTTATGTGATTATGTCTTCCATCCTCTTTCATACGTAAGTCTTACCTAAACTTTTATGTTGCTACTACTACATAGTCCTAGCAGCGTGACTGATATAATATGCAAGCACTGTATCCTAAAAGGCAAGAGGATAAATAGAAACCAGTGTGCTAGTATCCTAAGGTTTGATGAGATGATAAAAATTCCCAGGACTAAATTATAGCATAGAGCTAGAGGACTGACAAATAAAAGATGAAGGCTCACTATATTTAGCTCGACCATGTGAAAGCAAGTTTCTTCTGGTGATATTGATAGCTACAAAGCAAACCAACTTACACATATGTGTTTATTTGCCCACTAAAAAGAACCACATGAAATAGCCACTAAATGGAGTCACAAGACACTTATAAATCTAATAATTTGTTATCATTCCCTAAGATCTACCCATCTGTCTTCTGCACAAAACAAACAGGTAAACTTAATGAATAAATGCCAGAAATCATCCCTGTTATGATTACGTTCTTGATGGTAGCTCTCATTTCTGAAAGTCCCCCTGTGATGTAGCATTGCTTTTGACTTATTTTATTTGGGGGTGGGGGGGCGTGTGATGGGGGCATGTTCCACAGGTTTCTTCTTGTCCATTCCCACTCTAGTAGTCTTAACAGCGTGTGTCAGGGCAAGATTCGAAAATCTGTTATTTTATAAATATACCTCATTAAATTATCCACATGGGAACTATAGAAGTAATCATAGCATAGGTTTGGAAACTCATTAGACACAACATGAAATCGTTTTTGAATAAAACTTCATTTATCATCTGATATCCACCTGTCTAGTGGATCAGGATGATATTTTGACTCCCAGGAATTGATCTTGGACTCAATCTACATCCAATAACCCTCCAAAGGCTTGGATACTTCACTTTTCTCAGTGCGCAGAAACCTTTTTGTGAAAGGATGGAGGTAAGAATTAAATTAAGTATGTGCGATACTGACACCAGGTATTTTTTCGAAGGTATCCATCTCCTTTGTTCAGTGAACTCCGGCTCTGTGACATGACTCGAGGCTGAAAGTCATGTTCAGCAAACGTAGAGTTTTATGTTGTTTTAATAAAGATTGAGTGGGATTTTAGTGCCCTGACCACCTATTTTGATTTCAGTACTTCAGGATCACTTAGCCAATATCAAAGATCATTGTAGGCCTGAGCAGCTGACAGAGAAACTGTGTTCACCTTGTGTCTGGCATATAAGTAATGCTGCTTGGCCTCTAATCCCACAGAATCTCAATATCTGCACTAAAATCAGGAAGCCCAATCCAGTGATAATGTCAAACATGCACATCCCTAGCTACAGCCCCAGAGAATATTATCTACAGCAATTTTCTAAGATTCTCGTGCTCATCACACTAATTTATATCAATAGCTGAATGAATGAAATGGCTTCTGGCCCTCCTGGGGCAAATTAACATAAATTACTCCAACATTCTCATCTCTCTATGATTTTGGATCCCTTCTATCACACAAAAGAATTTCTGTCATTTCAACTTTATTGAGCATAAACCAGCACAAAGTCAATTCCTTAAAGAAAATATTTTTCCACTGTAAAATTCTTTACCCTGCAAAACTACCAACTAGTATGAGAGTGGAATACAAAATTCCTCAGACATTTAAGTATAAACAAAGTTACCTCCATAAACCCATGCTTAGAAAATTACCAGAAAATATGCTCTACCAAAAAAGAAAGGAAGGAATAAAGAAAGAAAGACAAGATGTGTGTGTACTGAAAACAGAAGATAACATAGGAAAGAAACAGAGAAAATAGTAAGAATGAAGGCGGAGCTAGACCAGAGACTAGCCATGCACCTAGCACAAAGGGCATCTTGCCCAGATTTAAGCAGATCAGAAAGCTCCAAGAAAGATTTTATTAAAAACATGAACATATTACTTAGAAATTTGATGGATATTAATGTTTGAACTAAAAATACATATACTGAAAACTAAAAAACAGAAACAAAACATTAAACCAAAAAAGTTAACAAAATGTTTAACAACTCTTTCTTGGGAGGAAAAATAATTACAGTATATCTTGTCTTATCACCTATAATTAGTGTTTACATAGTCATAATAATGTAAATTGTGAATACTGATCTAACTAAAATTATGATATAACTATAATATTAGAAAGGCATCATAAGAAAAGAGAATATTGAGGAAACTGAGGCACTGTAAAGGTAAGTTTCATCCTCATCTTTCATATGAATAGCCTATACCTAGAATCACAAAATTAATATGGTACAGAATAAGAATTGTTAAGGGATTGGGAAGTCAAAGACTTGAGAGTGGTTACCTGTAGCAGGCATATAGGCAGGAGCAGTAAAGGACCAGTGTGTGTCACTAGCAAAACTTGTATAGTAATTTGGCTCTTTCAGTGATAGATGTGAGCAAACCTGATACAAATAAATTCTCTCTTGTTTAGGGGGAAATGATTATAAACAGGTATAATAAAAGTATCTAAAATTTTTTGAGTACCAGGAAAACTTCATCTCATCTTTACAAAAACTTTGACATAGACATTACTTCTGTCAAAGATGAGAAAATTGGGATTCAGAAAGATTAACTTTCCCAGTGGCTCTCATTTAGTCAGGAGTGGATTCGGAACTCCAACAGAAACATCTGCACCCAAATCCTGTTATTTCTATTATAAGTGCACTCCCCTAGCAAAATATCTATATAGAATGACTAAAGAAGCTTTAGGTAATGAACAGACTTCCAATGTATTACAGAAGTGCGTCTCTAGCTAGAGGAACAATCAGATGTGAGCTGAGAAAGGCTAAGAACAATTGGCCTGATTGTAATAAGTTCATGTTATAAAAACGGGGGGACTAATGTTGTTCAGCTTTAATGTAGAGATGGCATTCATTCCGAAGGTTGTTTTTCATTAGTATCGGGGTATAGAAAGTAATAAAAAAACCCTTTGGCTATTATACTATTTCCTTTACTTATACCATCAGACGTTTTTAACAGAACAACAAATATACACCCATCTGAAAAACTCCCTTGTCATAAGAACAGATGTTTAAATGACCCACAACATGAACAAAATAAATACGGAATAAGACTGCTTGCCAAAGAAAGTTATCATAATACGAGCAGCAATCTCTGCTTGCACAGCCAAGAGACCGTCTGCTTAACAAGGACACATGTGGACAGAGGCCTCCTGTGCCACAGAGAGCCCCTTCCTATGCAATAGACACATCTTTAAAAACAAGACCACAAATAAAAATAAACACTTCTATCTTCTTTTATGGAGGTCCTCATCTAAGAGTAACTTAAAATTGTTCAGAAAAGCAACTGATTGAATTCTGATCAAAACATTGTTGTCAGGTTTATTTTGAGGTTTATGGAATAATAAAACCATTCGACTTCTTTCCAATAAAGATGTATAATCTAAGAAGTCTTTAAAAGGCTAATTCCCAAGTCTCTTTGACCTTCCTCAGACTCTGTGACATCATCTTAAAGAAGAGAGATGTTGTAAAATTGTGGGCTTAGCCTATATTGGTTTGGATAATATTCTCTATGGACATACACTGTGAAAACAGTACTAACATTTAATCGTATAATTATCACCTAAAGCTTTTGTCTGTTAACATAGGGGTGTCGAAGCAAATTGCATGGATAAGAAAGAGCAGCAGATGTCCTGCCAATTATTCTAAGTTTTATTACAATAAAAATCCAATGACTTGGATAGTTAGGTTAACAACATACTAAGAAAAAACATTTGACTTAAAAGGAATTAGTTTGAAGTTATATTACACCATCATGAAATACTGTGGGATAATCTAACAAAGACTCTGTCTTATAATGTCAAATCCTGACTTGGCATGCTAAAAGAGAATGTATTATTCAAAATTTTTGCCTATGGCCAAGTTTTAAAGAAGGCAGTTATGATTCCAGGTATTTGATCAAGGAGAGGTTCAGCTGTTTACCTGTTAGGTCCAATGGATGAGGTGTTACCTAGGTTGAAATAGAAATCTCAAACAGGAAAGAAAAATAACTGGAAGATGGTGGGTGGAGTCTTATATTCAAGTCTTCAGGCTGATAAAATCATCTCTGACTCATCGTGGTTTAGAACTAAACTTTTAATTTTCCACACCCATACATATATAACTCTCATTGGATTCTCCCATGATTAGTAGTCAGGCTTTTAGAGATGACAGGAACAGGAATATGACGAGTTTAGCCTAAGCGATGGGAGTTCTTACAAGAAAATTCCCATCAGTAAATAAGTGGATCAAAAACTGTGAAATATTTACATAATGGAGTACTACTCAGCAGAAAGAAAGAACTCCTACCTTTTGCAACAGCATGGATGGACCTGGAGAATATTATGCTGAGTGAAATAGCCAGTCAGTGGAAGTCAAAAACCACATGGTCTCACCTGTAAGAGCAATCTAATAAACAAGATAAACTAATGAGCAAAATAGAACCAGAGGTATGGAAACATGGAACAGACTGACAGCAACCAGAGGGGCGGGGAAAGAAGAGGAAGGGACTAGGCAAAGAACATGTATGAGTGACCCATGAACATGGACAATGATGTAGGGGTTGACTGTGGGAGTGGAGGGTGGGCTGGGTGGAGGAGAGCAAAGGGAGAAAAATTAAAACAACTGTAATAGAATAACAATAAAAAAATTTTAATAAAATAAAATTAACCACACACACATAAAAAGAAAACACCCAGAAGCAGGGAAACTAAGAAAACCATCCCTGCAGATGGATGTCTGCTTCTCTGGAACTCATCACGTTTCTAGTTAATCTACTGTCTGATTAATATATTTCAAAGGTCTTTGAAAGAGACTACCCCACTGGGTCAGTAAGGCAGAACTCAGTGAAGAACACCCCTAAAGGACATAGTTCTTGATCCAGGTTCCCTGCTAAATCATCCGGTTCTCAGGTGTCCAGCCTCTAGCTAGCTGCCACTGGCAATCAATAAGAAAGGAATAACCTTATAGCTGCTTTGTTAAAAGGGGGCTGTGGCTACTCATATGCAGGGTGACCTGGAGTCCACAGCAGTATGAAGCCAGATTCTGTTTTCAGAACCCTGAATTTGCTACATCCAAGGCCACGCTGCTAATGGAAGTTATTTGATCTTTTTCTGCCTTCGTTTCCTAATCTGTAAAATAAGTAGAATTCCTTAGGTATCTCAAAGCAGGCTGCATAGATTAAATATGATGATCCATGTAAAGCCCCTAGCATAGAGATCAGATAATATAATTGCTTAGAAAAAGCCATTAAATCATGCAGAACTATTAATTCTGTGAATGTGCACTAGCATACCACTAAAAATCTCAAGGGCCACAAGTAGCGCACACACAATATTTTGATGAGCATTGCACTTGAGAAGCTTGAAATCCTGTGAGGATCCTTTTGTGAATTGAAAATATAGACCTGTTTGAGTGATTGTATTTTTTGGTTCTATATGAAAAGTCTGTATATTGGCTTAGCTAAACGTGGGGGTAGGTTGTAGTAAGTCTAGGTGGTTCATGGGCTTACAAAAAAAATGTATTTTTTTAAAGTAATATAAAACAAACATAGCTAAGATATATTCATCTTAGTCTCGACATACAAAGTCACATTTACAAGGGTCACTATTGTTCAAGGACTCTTCCCTTTGAGAGAACAGAAATAAACAGTATGAGGTCTTTTACCAGGTGCCCATGAGAAAGGTCTGTGCAGCAAAATGGATAAACTTGGGGCTTGACATCAGACTGGCCTAGGCCTTAATTCCTACCTGTACACTTTGACTATAGGGAAATGATTCAGTCTCTCGGAAGTTCAATGCCCTCAGGCCAATTAAAATGTTCTCTGGAATGGGGTCCAAGCATCCTGTTTTTAACCGCCAAGATGATTCTGATATGAAGTCAAGTTTGAAATTCCAGGCTCTAAAGCTCGTTTCTGATTCAGTAGGTCTGGGGTGGGACCTAGGATGTGCATTTCCAATGAGTTCCAGATGATGCTCACTTCCTGTGCAGGGACCCCCTTGGAGGACCACTCTTAGACACTCTTAGATGCTTTCTGGTCCCCCTTGCATAGTACCTGTGAATCATATCTATGGATGCCAAGCAGCACCCTGCTTTAACTCACTCAAAATAAATCCTTCTTGCCCTAATCTTTTACTTTCATTCTTAACCCCACCAACCCATAGCAGCGTTCAAGTTCTTTGTCTATGCCATTAGATACTATTTATCATTATTTTAAGCAAGACTTCCAAACTAGAATGTTACATAGTTATAACTCCATTATTCTTCCCAGTCTCTAAATTTCCCTAAGGGGAAAACAAACAAACAAACAAACAAACAAACAAACATGCTCTATTCGTTTTTGTACACCTGACTTTAACCAAAATTACCTGGCACATAATGGGAGCTTAAGAAATGTTTGGTTGAATGCAAATAGCCCATAAACCAAAAACACTTATCTAACACCTAGTGAACCTCATCATCACGTATCAGGCCCTTTCCATTCTTTGACGGAAGATAAGTGGTGTTTTGCTTGGTTAAGAAGAGGCATGGGTTTTTTCAGCCTTATCGTTGTTCATAACTCTTCACACCTCTGTTCCTCAGTCTGACCATGGTCCTCACCGCCAGCCTTCACCTGCTAAACCTGATAACGACACACCCCCAGCACTGTGACAAAAATATACCTCATTTTCCAGACGGGGCTTTCTTCCTTTTTAAACAATACTAAAATAGACCACATCAAGGTGAAGGTTGGCCCTGTTTCGATCGATCTACAGTCCAAATACATAAACAGGCTGGAACACACAACAGGAACTTTTGAATTAACCCCAGTGGGTCCTGCTGGGGTAATTGGCCCAATGTCTATGGAAGTGTGTCAACTTAATAAGGTGGAAGCCAAGACGGTGCCTGTGATCCTTTAACCTCAGGGTCTGTTTATAATTTGTTATTCATTAAACAGCTAACTCCTTACCAGGAGGCCAAGAGCGGGCTATCTTTGCCGTGATATGGTGTCCCAAGTCCTGTCGCTGCTTGCTCTGCCCTTCCTTGAGCAGACATTATTATAAGCTCAAGAAACAAAAGCACTCACAAGGAAAAAAGGAGAAGAAAACTGTGACATTAAGTTTGACAAAGCCTAGTAAAACCTCTGAAAAAAAGTCTTTGCTAAAACGGTGTAAAGATTGTTTTGTTTTTTTGGTTTGGTTTGGTTTTATATGGGTTGTTTTTTTCTTTTTCTTTTTATGATGGTGGTGGTTAAGGAGGATAAAAGACCTGAGTTGTCAGGTAGACACTCCTGAAATCTTTGACTCCAGAGTGCAAGAAACTGAGAATAATGTCAGAAAGGTGAAAGTGCCTGAAATGAAATGCCAGGAAATCAACCCCCAAAACAACCTTGTTTGCAGTGTCCTCATCTTAAGAAAGAGAATTAACTACGGGCAGGTTTGAAACCGTGCCTACAAAAATTTCCCCAAAGAGTTATACGTTTATAATTTCCTTACTATTTTACCATTTTCTTAACAAATCATACCTCTGAATTCCCAAGCATGTTCCCCTAATCCTAATGATTCCTCCACCTGTAGCTTCAGTCACTGACAAATATTTTCTGCATGCCCACTATGTTTAAAACGCATTAGGATGCGGGGCTGAGTCAGGGAGGGGGTAAACGGCTGAGCAAAATAAAAGAGAGCAAGAAACCTCATGGATGGGGGTAGAGGGAGATGAATGAGGGTGTTAGGGGAATAAATGGTGATGGAAGGAGACTTGGGGTGGTGAACACCCAAGAGAGGGAGCAGATGGAAAAATATTCATTCACTTAAAAAAAAAAAAAAAAAAACCTCTATAATTTTAAAGAAACACACACACAATAGATTCATTCTCTGTCCTCATACAGATTTTGGGTTCTGGAAGGCCGGATTAAAAACACTTTTTTAATTAGACCGACCTCATCATGAAGATATGCAGCATTAAGTGAAAGGCAGACAACAGAGGTTGAGCGAGCGCCTCAGCGGTGGCCTTGGCCTGCTGAGGGCAAAGTGGAGACGCGGACAGACTGTCCCGAGCGCTGGGTGCTTCACGGAGGAGCGCGCAGCTGCTGTATCCCGGCCGCATACTCTCCTCGGAGAGGAAGTAACTGACATCGGTAGAGCTGGTGAAAGCAGAAATGTAAATTATTACTTCTAAGTGGCAAAGAAATAAATTTATAGAGAGTATATCTCTGTATACTTCTTTTCTTTTTTTTTTTAATCTCCAAAGACTTTATTGTAAAAATTGAAAACAAAGGGTTTGAAAGATATGGGAATATGATGAGAAAGTGAAAGTCTCCCATTCCCCAAAGTAACCACCGTGAACAGGATACTACCCAGCTTTCTAAAGTTTTTATATACAGAGGTGCATATAAAAATTATAAATAAATTATTTTTCCAGTTACCTTAGTGGTGTCATATGTATTTTCCTGCAACTTACTTTTTTTCTCTCCTAAAAATGTCTTAGACATCTTTCCACCTTGTCACATGGAGACCTATCTCATTTGTTATAGGTGTTGCTTTATAATTCACGATATGGCTAACCATGGTTTATCTAACTATTCCCATACTGACAGATTTCTCTAGTGCCATTTCCCCGCTATTTGAAGCAGTGATGCAGTGAATAACTTTGTACAGAAGTGTGACTATTTCCTGAGAAGAGGGATGTAAATGTAGAGTCCTGGATCATAATGTGGATCAGGAAAAGAAATTAATTGATAAAATTTTTTTAAAGAATGCAGTAACTGTACTCCATTGCTTTCTAGAAAGCAAAAATACTCTTCTGTCTTGATTGGTGTGGCTCATTTGGTTGGGTGTCACCCCACAAGGCCAAAGGTCACCTGTTGGATTCTAGTCAGGGCACATGCCTCCGTTGCAGGTTCATCTGGATCCCGGCATGTTGGAGAGGCAACCAATAGATGTCTCTCTCTCACATGGATGTTTCTCTCCCTCTCTTTATCCCTCCCTTCCCCACTCTCTCTAAATAAAATATTTAAAAATAATAATAGTAATAATTTTCCATTCTCACATAAAATAGTCTTCCTTTGTTAAGAAAAGAGTTTGTCTCTCTTAGATCAGCCTTGACCTCTGCAGGGTTAAGTATAAGTTTGAGCATCACAAACTATTATATTGTCACTGATTCAGAATCCATATCGGCAGTAAAAGGTTGCTATAAAATTAATTGTCTGCTCATCAAAAGTCATCTGCCCCTGTAGTTCTTTATAGAGTTGTGTTCTTCTCTTAAACTATTTAATTCACCTCTATTAACCTCTGAAAATTGGTCCTGCACATTTCTGTTTTATTTTCTGGGAATACATGCCTAACCTTTATTATTGTGATATAGCTTACATTCAGAAAAAAATGTATTTCAAGTTTTACTTTACTTATTTTTTCAAATTACAGTTGACATTTAACATTATAATGTGTTGGAGGAAAAAACACTTTTAATGTAACCAAAACTTAGTATATTGTAACCTAGCACACTGCATGTTGAAATACATCATACTATCCATAGCAAGTAGTCAAGGAGGGTTTAATCAAAACAGAGCAAAAATTTTCCCCTTGTTATTTTGGGATATTTCAAAAACGTGCCTCTGAGCTCTAGCACAGGACTTGATTAATGCATGATTTCCTCTTTAAAATAAGAAACAGAAATCGAGAATGAAGCTTAATAATTTTCATTTGCTCTTCTTTTCCAAGCGTTCTAATTAAGGCCTGGTTCCCAGATCTGATTAAGCAGCTCCTACATCTGCCTGCAGTTTGCAGTTGTCCCTGCGAGGCAGGAACTCCAGCTTATTGGGGGTAAATGGGAACAATCTGGGAAAGAACAATAAGGTGAGATGCACTGTGAGAGAGGCTGTTCTTTGGTTTGGTTCTGCTCTTGTAAGAAGAGTTTGCCCTGTCTGGCCCAGCGTGCAACAACACAGTTTAACAATGAATGTCAAAAACATCCTTTCTAAGTAAAACACCACCAGTGCATGACTCCTGCAGCACTCTGTCAGGGAGATCCTGGTTTCCACTGCTTCACCCTTTGAATGCCTTGAGCTGAACGGGACAAGAACAATGTGTTCTCTGTTTTATATTTTATATTAAGAAAATGGGAAAGATGTGTGTACTGTCACCATCTGATGTCCTGAATCTCTTTGATTCCCTGTCATTATAAAATAAGTTTGAAGTACATACTCAGGTGGCTGCAATGGAGAAAAACATGAAGGAAACCCCAAGAATCAAACATGACTTTTCTCAAAACTATTTTTCTATTTGAAGATATCAGCCCTGGATGATTTCAGGACATTAATTTTTATGATATTGAAATATTGAAAAGTCGCCTATAGTCAGTGGTCTTTGAGTGTTTCTGGCAGATTTTCAGAAAACAGAGATCTAAGTTGTCCTATGTAAAAAAGGAGTAAAAGCCAAAACTCCTCTTATGCAAATCATGTAATCATATATGGCTGAAGTCAATTACTTGGCAAGCTGTATAGATGCCCTCCCCTCCCTCATTTCTCAAATATATACATTTTTTAGCTATCATGGCAGTGCCAGGCCTAAGGGATTTCACATGTTTGATTAAGGGGGATGGACTTCACTCATACATTCTTTCTCTGTAGTTCACCACTGGGAACAGTGAGAAGCTTCTAAGCTCCTCATTCTCCTCCCAACCTCCTAACTCAAAGAATGCCTACTTATTTCACCTTCCCGGTAATGTGCACTCATCCCAACCAGTAACTTAAACAGTTCACTTTTATAAACCAATTCAAAGTGTCCCACGGGGCTCACTCTGGACATCTCCATTCTCAGAATCCCACATCGGACCAATACTCCTTTGCTTCAGCGCTGGGCGATGTTACCCTAATCGTCCTTAGTGTCTCTGCGGTCTCTCCCCGTGCACACCTGCCACTGGAGTCACACTGCTCTCCCTAAACACCACGTTTTTTACCTCTTTCTCCAATTTGACATTTGTATCCACATCCAGTTCAATCATCGGGGACCTTTAAATCCTATGTGCCTTACTTAGACTTCCTTCAAATGGCCTCTACCATTATTGTTTGCTAATCCAAATACTAGGAACACTTCGGATCACTGATGGATCTTGTTAAAATGTCAGTTTCAATTCAGTAGGTCTGAAGTGGAGCCGGAGGTTCGGCTGTGATACATTGCTGGTGGTAGAGACTGCTCTTTGAAACACACAAATTTAGAGAACTGTTCTTTTTTCTTCTCTAGCAAGGGCTTGTTTGAAGGGACAGAAAAGAGAACTATCTACATATACAATAAAACATCTTACATCTGAATGAATTAGGTTAAGAACTAGGCAAACTAAGTTCTCTTTAAAATTTATATAGTAGCACATCATGATTGATTGATAACTTGTACATATACACCACGAATTGTCTATATCCTATGTAAATAAATCAGCTCCAGTATAACCATTGAAACTTCTGAAACGATTGTCCAATGTGTTTATATGCTACTAGAAACTCAGATCCTAGCACAAATAACATGATGGAACTTTGTCTGAATACTGTCCTTCTCTCTTCTGGGCCTGGGCATCATGTACTTATTTGCTTTTGCTCAGTTACTGCCCTCCCACCTGCAGTGATCCATGAGCTGGATTCTCTCCATCTGTTCCACTACCTGGAGTCCAGCACCCTGTGGCAAATGGCACTTCTTGCCTGTCTTTAATCTCTGCACCACTGGGACAGCTAAAGCAACGAACTTCAAAAAATCCTGGTGAGTAGGTATTACAGGGTTTATCTACTTTTGTTTAAAGCACCCTTTTGTTTGAAGGAAGCCATGATTTCTCTTTTGTTTTTTATGTGGGATATTGATGAAGATCAATAATTTAACAGAACAATCTTTAAAGTGGGCACAGCACTGGCTCTTAATTATACTGGCTAGAAGAGACATGGAAGGTAAAGCCAATCAAGTTCGCACGTTGTTTCAAAGACAAAATTATTAAATGTATAGCTTCAGTGTTTTTATTGAGTTCATATGCATTATAAAAGCTTGAACTCTCTGGAACCAAAGAAAGATTTTATCTTGCAGAAGGTGGATTATAGTTCAATTATTAGAAAGTGGAAAATTATATGAATTTTACAAAATTTGACAAAATAAGCATTTTCAAATAAAAGTACTAGTTTTCCCATGTCTGCTATTGCATATTTTAATAAATCAAATACTTGCTATAAGTATTATTACTCTTGTAATAGGTCTTCAACCTAACAAATTCCACTTTCGCTTAGTCCAAGAGTAAGCATACCACTCAAACAAGCTAATCAAAGACCTTACCTGAAATTGATACATGAACTTGGCAGGAGAAGTGTTCTTTCTACCAGGTTTGCTAATCTGGGAGAATGTGAGTCTGGGTTTTACAGCAGCCCAATAGTTCCTGCCACTGGGAAGAGCCTATGAACTCAAATGTGTGTGTGTGTGTGTGTGTGCGTGTCTGTGTCTGTGTCTGTGTGAGAAACAGAGGAGAAGGGGAAGGGAAGAGATGGAAGATAAGAGGAGAGGAAAAATTTGGTCAGTATTAAGGTTTAGTCCCAACCAGTAAAATCTTAATCCCTGAAACTTTTCTTTTGATCATGTGAACTACCCCCGGCATCCTTTCCAAACTTAAATGACAGTCAACTCCCTGATTTTGGTTAACGTAGTTTGAATCAAAGAAATGTGATTATTGCACCACATCATGTTCATTAAACTGGGTTTTGGGTTTTGTTTTGTTTTGTTTTTTTAGCTTTTAATTTGTTTACTAAACTGCTTTTTTTTTCACCCGACCCATTCTGTTTGAGAATACAGCACTTGTGTGTGTTGGGTAGCCATTCTCTGTAGAATTTCTCCACAGGGTAACAAATACCCAGTTTTATGGTATATTATCTTCCAGTTGAGCAAAACATATAATAAAGAAATGATTCTTTTCCTGATTCTGTGTTTTAAATTGGATCCTAAAGTCAAGAGAAGAAAAAATATATTCATTTTCCTCTTCCAGATACTCCAAGTGCCTACAAGGTTTTGCCTAAATGGGACTCACAAGAGTTGACAAGTCAATGCATCTGTGTGCCACAGCAGACCAGTTTCAAGTCCTACCCAAAGTTACAAGGAGCCCACGAAATTGATCCTGAAGATCACCTAGGACAACATCCCAGGGGTTGCATCTCCTTCTCCAAGCATGCCAGGCTCTCTCTTTGCTTCTTTCCACCATTCTCCAGTATACCACACAGCCACCTTCTCAAGCGGACCATACTTCTGCCTTCTGGAGTTTTCCCCCCATACTATGGTGAGAGGAGCTTTCTAAAACCCATTGGGTTTATTTTCTTCAAAGGAAGACAGTAAAAGACTGTTCTGAAGTTTTACAAAAGACTCTCTCCACCATCTTGCAACAGATTTATACTTGAGTCCAGATGTGGAAAACGGCATAGATAACCCATTAGTGGCAGAGAGCGCTCTACCACCGCCACTTAGCTGTGTGGCTGTACTCTCTCTATGCCTCAGTTTCCTTATATATCAAATGCAGAAAGCGGCAGTACCTCTATCATGTAGTTATGGTGACAATTAAATACATTCACATATGTAGCACTTAAGTAAACACTGCCTGTCGCAGAGGAAGTGACATTATTGCTTCCCACACTTTCCCCTTTCATTGCTCCCGCTCTTTTGCATTCTCCACTGACTCCTTTGCACACACTGACACCAACAGAAGGTAAAACCCTTAGTTTGTCAATTCAATGGGAATTTACTCTTCAACCACTTGATTTACATTTTTATATACATTAATAAATAAAAATTCACATATCTAAGAACTTGGTCTTACCACAGATTTCAGGATCTAAGAGCAAACCTAGAGGAGTTATTTTAAGTTGGTGTGATTAACTTAATGTTAACGTTAGCTCAATTTTTTTTAATAAAATGGAAAGGAAAGAAATAAAGAGGGAAGAAGGGTTAAAAAGAAAGGGGGGAGAAAGAAGAAAGAAAGAAAGAAAGAGGAAAAAGGAAGAAAGGGAGGGAAGGAGGGAAAAAACTACATTCAGGAAAATTATGAAACTACATCAAATTTTGCTGTAAAACAATCCCATTTCATATCCTATTAAAACTCCATAGGAAATGACATTTGCTACAGTAAGAAAAACAGATGGTAGAAGGAGAGAGGAAAATAAAACTCTGAAAACCGAGAATGAAAATGCCACTGCTAACAGTTTAGGTCCCTCTGACGTGTTCATATATCAAGTTATAGCCTCCAAGACAGTCCCTTTCTTTATTATATGCATGCCTTCCAGCCTAAAATAGTTCCACGGGGCTTCTAAAGTAAGAAGTGAGTGGTGTTTTGGACATGTGTTTGTGTGAGGTTGCATGTGAGTCTGTGAGTGAGGCCTGGACAGGGAACAGTGGGGGTCATTCAAACCCTTGAGACAGGCACCCCTGACTGCAATGCTTTGCCAGCAGCTCGGTGATTCATCTTCCTCCCAGGCACCAGCACATCAAGTCCTCTGTTTTGCTCTTAGTTCACATTTGTCCTCTTTAAACCAATGAGTCATAAGTTGGAAATATGTATGAAATAAGCAAGAAGAATATGTCACTGAGTTATTTCTGGTTGTTCAATATACACATCCTAGGACATCGTGTATTTGAAAGGCAAATTTTTAAATGGGAGACATTTCTACAAAGCAGAATTGGTTCTATAAGAAAAAGAAAATCAGGTGCAAGAAGAAATGAAGCCTGGTGAAATGATTATGTTTAGGTGATGAGAATAAAATATTTCTTCGTGCTCTCACAAGGATAATTTTCTTCAGAGGAAATTGCATAAATTCTTGGTCACTCAGATTAGCAAAGAACTTTTCTTGCCAGAGTTTAGTGCTAGGAAACAAATGATATTTGCTCTGTTGTAAAGTTGTCCCACCTCTCTGTGGCAAATATGAGTTCCTACATTAATGCAAATAAAGTTTTTCTATAAATACTTCCCAGCCAAAATGAGTTACCTGTGAGGATCAAATAATTAAGGCGTTTTATCATGAGAAAATAGAAACCTGAAAACAGCCATGTATAATGGCTGGTATAATAATTACCAATGCAGGACCTTTTCACTTATCTGTTTGCTCAGCATGACCTTCTGAGCACCTGCTATGTGCCAAGTTGCAATATTCAAGGCACTGAGACCACAGCAGAGCACAGGTGCATGGCCTCTGTCCTCTTGGACCTTAGGTTTTATGGGTCAAGACAGATATTCAGAAAATAATAACAGAAATAATATTGAGACAATCAGTCGTATGAAGAGTAGTTGAGGTGGAGGCCATGATTGGCTGGGTTTGGGGGGCAAATGTAGGATGGAGACATGAAGATTTGAAACTTAGCCAAGAACTGAAAAAGTGAAGGATAAGGAGATGGGAAGAACATTTCCAACAAAGGGAATATGACTGCGAAGCCCTGAGGCTGGAAAGAGAGTAGAGTTTCTGAGAAACTGAGAGAAAAGTGTCACTGAAACAGAGAAGGAGAGAAGGAAGAGGCAGGAGATGAAACTGAGGGAGGCCAGAGGTCATACGGAGTAAACCTCCAAGGCCATGCTGAGAACTGTGGACTTTCTCTGAAGGATAATTATCGTACAAGTCTCTGGAAGCAGGGGAGCAACGTGACCAAATGTACATGTTTAAACTATCTTTTGTGGAAAGAATTTAATGGGGAGAAAGGGAGGGAAGAGAGAAAATGTTCAGGAGCTATTGAAGTACTCCAACATCTTGATCCAAGATGATGGCTGAGGAGACAGGAAATGTAGAAAAGGTTGTGGTAAATTAAGAAAGTCTTATCAAGAAGACAGCGATTATTTTCATATATGAGTAAGACAGAGCTGGATGAGAGAGAGAAAAATAATGGGAGTAAAAGATGATCTCTATGAGCCCTCCTCTCTGAATTATAAAGAGACTTCCTCTCTGTGTCACATGTATACTTACAACTTACACTCTAGTCTTCCTATTCTTGTTGTTCCCTTTCTTCTACTATTGTGTATAAAGTGGTTAATGTCACAATACAATCCATAGTTGAAAGAATCTCTGGTTGGAGTCCTCAGCAGAACAATGGAAGGAATGGAAATCACCCAAAGAATATGGCCCAAACTAGAAGCAATAACTGATAAGATTTAGGTTGTTTTCCTTTTAAAAGGCAGTGGGTGCATCCTCAGTTTTTATGGAATTATTTTATTATGTTACAGGGAAGCAATTTCTTTTTTTTTTTCCCTCCCTCATATACAAATAGGTTTAAAAGTAGTTTAGATGCTTAGACTATGGTAGAGCTCTATTATTTTTTTATCTTTGGTTAAAAAATGGTTAAGAATATGTTGTGAACCTTTTAGAGGGATATAGTATATTAAACATAATTTCAATAGCTACTTGTTTTGAGCACTTATGCACCAAGCACCATGGTGCTATCATTTGGACTATTTCATTTAACCTTCACAACCTCTTTATGAGGTAGATACTATTATTATCTCCATTTTGCTGATAAGGAATCTAAGACTTAGAGAGTTTAAATAGCTTGCTTAGTATATATCTCACACCAAAAATTACAAAGCCACTGGAGGGCAGTTAACCTGTTCTCTTACATAATGTTCTTAAGCATACAGCCTCAGTTTAATTTTAATTGGAAGTGCTTGAAGACCTCATCTACTTCAAGTAATAATAATGAGTTGGAGTTTTTTAAAAAATTATAAATGCTTATCATTTTAAATGTAAGCATTACAGAAGGTTAACATATCACCCAGAATCTTATCTCCAGAAATAAGCAGATGTATTTTAGGGGGGAGAGCAATTTCTTTCTTAGACATTTAAGTATAGAAGGAAGTACATGTGGATTTTAAGCAGTCAAAGGATATATAAGATTATAGATATTTATCATTTTTTTGACTGCCCAGCATTGGACCTCTTTCCATACTTACATTTAGGGAAATTTACATCTCACAAATCTTGAGGGGAGGCATATCCTACAATATAATCAAAAGATTCCAGATACTCATCAAGCCAGACTTTCTTGCAGCTAGGACATGGGCACTTTTCCCTAGGCTGAGTCAATCAGATGTGCCCACACTGTGTAATAAATCAGAAATTAATGATGAAAAGAAGGGACAGCTGGAAATGTGCTCTGATGCTAGTGATTGGCATCAGCACCTGCTCTTCAGGAAAGACAGAACTGGGGGGGTCACCAGGCAGTGTGGATGGGACACACATCAGGTATAGTTCTCAGCAGTAGCACCAACTGTATTTTCTCCAGACCAGTAATACCATGCGTTTTAGGCTGTGGCCCTTACAGCATTAGATCTCAGCCTTTTTGTTCTGCTTTCCTAGTGATTCTACAGGATGCTCAATATTCTTTCAATTAATTCCTCCATTTATATCTGACCTTTAAATTAAAACTCTTAGGTGCCCTACCCAGTGTGGCTCAGTGGATTGGACGTCATCCTGGAAAGCAAAAAAGCATTGTCGGGGCTGTGGGCCAGGTCCCAGGTGGGGGCATGCGAGAGGCAACTGATCGATTTTTCTCTCATTGATGTTTCTCTCCCTCTATTTTTCCTTCCCTTACCCTCTCTCTGAAAATAAATAAATAAAATGTTTTTAAAGTAAATAAATAACTAAAAATAAAACCCTTAGTAATACAATAATAACCCCCTCGCGGGGCAAATTGAAAAACACTCTCCAAATCTAGAGAGCTCACTTAGCAGGCTGTTACTGTAAACTTCAGATGATTGGTTTCTTTACGTGATCTGCACCTACATTCAGAAGTTTCAGGTTTTATTATTTGTTGTGGTTTATCACCTGCTTAAATTTATAAAAACATATCCTTTCCCCTAAATACATACATCTAGACCTTTGAAAAGCTGATGAGTAGAAATCAGACTTCAGACCCCAAGGCCATGACTGTGACTCTTCAGCTGGCATGTCTCTGAAATTCAGGCTAATAGGCACACTCCCACTGACCTGCTGACAGAGGAACTGGCCCCTGTGCCACACGCCAGAACCCAGAAGCATGTGACCTCAGAAGGGATGCTAGCCAAAGGCAACACAGAAGCAGCAATGAAGGGAGAAGATTTAGTGTTACCACAAGCCAACATGGAGAAGACCAAAAGTACATAATTCCAGGCTCCAATTCCCACATATTCCTCCAATGATTCTCTATTGGTGCAGTAATAAAGATCCACCAGGGAGCTGAATATGTTCCTCAGCCATGGGTCTAGCCTAACCTGATAATCCTGCAAGCAGTATCACAAAACTATCAATGTCCCAGGGACCCACCAACAAGACCTTACATTGTTGAGAGTCCACTCATGCCCTTCTTAGCAAGGCAGCCTCTGAGAGGATTTGGAAATGCTTCATTGACAAACTTCAGGCTCTGTATTTTAAAGGCAGCCTTTGATTCTTTGCAACTGAATTGATTTCATTTTCTCCTAAACTAGAAAGCCCCTGATATTCCATTAGTTTTAGCTCCAATGCCTACTCAGTGTTAGAGGCATTTGAAGCTTTCACACTGATGTCACAGTTAACGACATTGACATTGCTGGAGTTCACAACAGCAACAGTCGTGAATGGAGACAAAGACTGCTAACTAAACAGGGCCACCCCTGCTACAAAAAATGTGTGTAGGGATGGGGGCTCTGACTTTCCAATTCTTTATCTAACACTCTCATCCTACATGATTCCTGATTCTTCTCTAGTTCCATGACTTCAACTATCATCTGGCAATAGTCAAATGTATCATTTCCAGCATGGACTTCTCCTTTACACTCTAGAATGATATTACCCACCCACTTACTTAACATATACGCTTGGATAATCTAACAGGTAAATTAAACTTGAAATGAACACAACCAAATTCTTACCTACCTTAACTGGCTTATCCCCTAATATCACCATCTCAGTTCATGGCAGCTCTGTTCAGTCAGTTGTTCAGTCCAAACATTTAGATTTCTTTCTTAGTCTCAAACTCCACACCCAGACTTCATCAAGAAATCCTGTCTGCTCTGTCATTGAAATCTAACCAGAATTTGACAAGTGCTTATCATCCCTCCCATCACTGCCCTTGTGCAAACTGTCATACCTTCTCATGAGACCAACTTCGCTAGCCTTTTAATTAGTCTCTCTGGTTCAATTTTCCCTGTCCCCCTCATCCTTCATTAAAGCCATTCAGTGTTCACTTAGCAGAGCTCAACCTTAAGACACAGGTTCTTGCTGATCAAAACTCCTGTGGATTTGAATCTCACTCAGAGAAAAACCTGAAGTTTTTACCATGGTTCACAACGCTTTTATTTCTTCACTCACTCTATACCCTACCATTCCCTCCTCTTTCTCTCCACTCCAAACACTCTGGCTTCCTGGCATCCTCCTACTTGAGGTTCTTTGTATATTGCTATTTCACCTTCCTCCAGTGCCAATTTTTTAATTATAACCGGTAACTGCCCTCACTACTTTCAGTACTTACCCTAACCCCTCCATAAAATTGCCTCCCCATCAAATTACTATGTACACCCTCATTATGCTTTCTTTCTTTACCCACTTACCTCCATATGTTTTGCTTATGTGTTTATTTTCTGTTGCTTCCCACTGGATTGTATTAAATGTAAACAAACTCTGCTATTTGTTTCACTGCTATATCCCCACATGTCCATCCATAATAAATCCTTACTCTATATTTATTAAATAAACAAAATATGGAGGAGATACCTCAGAAAGGATCTCTAAAGGAACATGACATTTGAGGATTGAGGTAAGAAGAAGAAAAAAAGCTTGTAAAGAAAACTGACTAGTCTCCAGAGGAGGCAAATAAACCCAAAGCTGATGTCACTGAAGCCACAGGAAGAAACTATTTCAAGCTGAAGGAAGTGGTTAACGCTATAAAAAGCTACAGATGAGTGACCACTGAAGTGGAAGGAGAACAGAGGAAGAGTGGGGAACAATCGGGGTCAACTGAATACACATTTCTACAGAGAAGATTTTATGCCATCTTTGTATGCAGATGAGAAAAGACTTGTAGACAAGGAAAATTAATAGTGTTTTAAAAAGACAGAATAGTATAATAATCTGAGTATTAGATCCCATTTCCCCTTGTCTACTCAGAGACACCTTTCCTCTCCTTCCCCCATAGCCAAAGAGTGTGCTTTTTAATTTCCTAAGAAATTCAGAATAATCCCACTCAGACTTGCCATCCTGCTTTTAATTTGCCTTTTCTCCTTTCACAATATGTGAACAATTGTACATCCTGTATATAATTAGATGGGACCAGTGTATAACCCCATTTCTACACTAAGCATGATTTTATTTTTTATTACATTTTACTTAAAAGAAATGATGCTTATGACAACTTCACTGATTTCACGATCTGCTAAAAGGTCATGATTGAAAAACACCAATCCAGGGTCTGACAATAAAAGTGAGTGGCTGATGTGGGCTGATGGACAACATCTTTGGAAATGAGGAGATCAAGAATTTGAGACACCAGGGTGATGGAATGTACCCAGTAGAAGCATACTGAAATCACCAAGAGTTTGGCAGGATTAATGTTAACACAAGAGAAGCAGTGGGCCAAACGCTAAATTTTAAACAATTGAGGTGATATGGTCCAAATGTCTCTGGCTGGTTGCCATAAAGAGGCATGCTGGGGGGCTGAACCTATTAGAGCTTCAGTGGAGTTGGCCATTGTTATTCCATATGCCACGCCTAGGTGGGTACAACAGTTCCTATCACTTATCAATTTTATATTAATGGCTCACAAAAATATATCTCTGATGGTGCCCTATCTTCTGAACCCCAGATTTCCATAGCCATCTACTTAAATGACATCTTCACTGACTCTCCCACAAGCCCAGAAACTAAATAAATCCAAAATTAAAAGAATCTCTCATTTTTTTCCTCATTGCTTGAGAAAGAAATCTCAACCCCAACCTTAATTTCTCTATCACTCTCATCCCACACCTCCGTAAATCATAAATCTCTGCTGATTCTAGCCCCTACATATCTCTCAGATCTGCCTATTTCTCTACACTCATCAGTCACAACTTTACTTCAAAAGACCACAGTTGCTCGTCTGGGTGTTTGTGGCAACTTCGTCACAAGAACGGTTTCCATAGGAAGACTGATTAGAGGGGGAAATGACTGGAAGGAGGAGCAACTTATTGGATGTCACTTTTTATTGTTAATCTCGGGGTTCAATTTTTCAGTATTTCCAATTTAAGAGAAATGCCCTATTGCGGGAAGCTCAGAGAAGGCAGGACTCATTTCCCACCACAGCAAGTAAAGGAGGACAGATTTTTTCGCGCGTTTTCCGGTCCCTAAGCCATGCGCATACAGTTTGAAGTTGGCCAACTTTCTACTCGCAATCAGGACTTTGAATCTGAAGTAGATAATATGAAGGGACTTTTGGCTGTGGAAGTCAACAACAGCAACCTCCAAAGGCCAATGCGTCATCAGCGCCAGAGGTGAGAACGGTACTTTTTCTGCAGAATCAGCTCTAGCCACTGCTAAACAGATTGTTCTAACACATCACCTTGGCTGTGGCCACAGCTGACTCCCTGAGTTCCCACACATTTTTTAAATCTGTTTCTCAAACTATCCTGTTGATACTATAAATATTCCCAAACATGTATTAAATAGTCTCCTCTGCTAGAATTAGCCAAAGTTCTTTTCTGTTGCTTACAATAAAAATGCTGACGGGCTAGAAGGGACCTTAAGGCGCAGTGAAAAACCAGAAAGACTTGGAAAAAACAGGTGTGTACAGGCAAGGATGAATGCCAGATATGTGGCTCAGCTTCTGTGCCCTGAAGAACAGACGGAGGGTCACCCCAAATATTCCTTGGGTAAGTTCCAGCAAAGCAGAACTAAAGATCATAAGTGATCATTTGCTGCTCTTGTTATGTTTATGCAAACGAACAGGATAAATTAAAAATGGACTTAATGTAGTCCCTTTAAAGACAAGGAGGGTAACCTTAGGGAGAAAAATTATTATTCAAGGAAAATCACAATGATCAGTAGTAGAGTATAAAACAGGGCAACTAACCGTCTTAAAAGTTTCTTCTCATTTAAAATATGGTTTCACTTGAAAATTAAAGCATGTCTGTGATATCATCAAAGATATTCAAGTTGCAGGCAAATAGAATTTCAAGTGCCTTGCAACTGGATATCTTCCCAATAAGACAGTCTTACAGATTTAGAGACTTGTTTGTGGGTTATGTTACATAAATTAACACGTGTTTTCTGTTTTCAAAGGACATAAGCCTATGATCGCATTACCTGAGTGATTGTCTGTATGCATAAGCCTCACTTAATCCTGTCTGCAGCGCTGCCTCCTGAGACTCAAGGGTTTGGCTGAACTAAATGGCTGGGTTGGGGAAGAATGGGGTGGTCTGTGGGCTTCACTTTAAAATGGGTTTCTCTTTTCTATCCTAATGGCTTGGACAGAAAAGGCCCAGAGGTCTGAGAGGGGGAAAACCTAAACTATTTACCTCAGCCCAAACTAAGTGTAATGGGCAAAGGGGTTTTGGACAGGTGGGATGTGCCTGGCACACCTTCTTACAAAGAAGCCCTTTTTTTTTTCCTAATATGGAACATTGGAAAATTAATCCCTGCCTTTTGTCATCTAGTAGTTATGGATTGAATGATGTCTTTTAACCCTTTTCGCCAAATCTGTTGCCCCCAGAACACAACAAGGACACCAGCCTGTTAAACCAAGCACGCCATTGACCGGAGACAGCCAACTGACCTGGAGTCTGCACGATCCTTCCCCATGTGGGAAGGCCACCCTCCCCTCCACACCCCCACTCTTATTAGGGTTTTCTGGACCCAAGGGTAGGTAGGACGACGACCATGTCCAGCTTGAAGCAGCTAGAGGAGCTTGAGACCTTCGCCCATTGTCCTTTACAAGATTACAAAGGGTCCTAATATTTGAGGGGGGGGGGGATAGTTAATTTTTACGAACCAGGGGTATGGACTTGGGGGGGATTGCTGGGGGAGGAGGGTGCTGGGTGGAGGAGAGCAAGGGGGAGAAAATTGGAACTGTTGTAACAATATAATCAATAAAAACATTAAAAAAAAAATGCTGACGGACACAGCCCAGTTAAAAGGTTGTTGTGATAATTTAGGGTGAAAGAAAATAGTGGCCTAAATTAAAATAAGGACATCATAATGGAAAGGATAGGGGGGTAAATAAAATAGGAGCTCAAATGAATAAGGACTTATTAAATATTGGGATAAAGAGAAGGAAGAGTCACAGAGGATAACTTTTAGCCAGGGTAAATGAGGTGTGTATCTGTACTTCCAAACACAACAAAGAACAGAAAAATAATAATAATTGACCCCGGCAGATAAGGAGAGGGGCAGGTTTGTGGTGGTGGGAATAATGGTTATTTTATAAAAGTTGTGTTGGAGACTGTAAGACAACATTATGGGAGACAGAGTAGACAGTTGGATAGAATGGATAAAAGCATGGCTCTGTGGGAAAATGTCAAGGATAAAGAGAGAGAATTGGAGTCATTGGGAGCTGAAATCATGAGAGGAAATGAGATCACCCTGGAAGAGTTCACAGCATGAGAACAGTGGGTCGAGGATGGACATCTGGAGAACACCATCATTTAAGAGATGAGCCTAAGGAAAAGAAGCCTTTAAAATAAATCACATCCTACTGGACTGCAGTTCTTGATGAGATGGTATGACTTTAATTATGCTTTCTAGTTTCTTTGGACATGTAGAGACACTTGAAAATCATTTTCTTGTCTGTGGCCACTCCTTCTCAATGAGCAGTAACTGTTACCTGCCTCAAATTCCTAACCCAAGATCCAGGCCCCACCAGTTTTGCTGGCAACCTCTACCTGCAAGTTTTGAAAAATAACAAATGCTTCTGCATTTTAGACAATTCTTTCAGAGGGTAGATCTCTAAAAGTAACATAACGAAGGGCTAGCTAGAGTCACTAACACTCTCACATAGATCTCTTGCATGTGCGGGGCTTCTCCAATTTTCCCCAGGACTACTATAAGTGTAGGGTCTTAAAGAAGCAGAGCCATCCAGTTAGGATTTTCTTGATGAACAAGAGACTGCACCAGCTCCTCGCTAGGCTTTTGACCTTATTTTTGATCTCTGCTGCCTGTACCAAATCAATATCACTGGTTAAAGATGTGGACTCTGTAGAAGTAAAACATTGCCTACAGTTATCAAGCCATCTTTCTATCTTTCTCTTGGTTCCAGTGGCCTCATACTACTTAAATGTTTTTGCAACACAGTCAAGTTTTAATTGATGTACATGAGATGGTAAGAAAGAAAATGAATATACATTCAATTCTTCCCTCTTTACATTGCCTTGGGGTGAGGGGAGACGGAGAAGGGAATATGCCCTGTAGGCCTGTGATGATTAATTTTATGTGCCAACTTAGCTGGGCTAAGCAACACCCAGAGAGCTGGTACATTTCTGGGTCTGTGAGGGTGTTTTCAGAAAAGATTAACATTTGAATCAATAGAATGAGTAAAAAATATTTCTCTCACCAAAGCAAGTGGACATAATCTAATAGAACAAAAATGCAGAGGAAGGGCAGATTTGCTTTCTGCTTTGGGTTGAGTACCCATCTTTTCTTGCCATGGGACATCAGCACTCCTGGTTCTCAAATCTTCAGGTCTGGACTAGAACTACACCCCTAGCTTTCCTGGGCCTCCAGCTGGCAGCTGGCAGATTTTGGGGTTTCTCAACCAACTGGAGATTTTATATATACATATACTATTTCATTATCACTGCAACATAGTATATCTTTCTCTGAAGAACCCTAATACAAGGCCCAAGATAGGACAGGGTATTCCTAACCAATGCAATAGGGAAAACAGAAAGAAAATGATAAACCAGACAAATTCACAGGGCTACGCTGAAATTCAAATAAAGCAAACAATGTAAGAATATCAAGTTCACAGTATCTGAAGATTAAAATAAAGATTCAAGTCACAGAAGCCAGAGTGTATTTTGGAAACAAGAAGATTAGCAGAGAAAGTAGGCCTGAGGATTGTGACAAACCTATAAAATGTTTATAATTTATATAAGGTTGGATAGTGAGGCCTGACTGGCTTAAAAGTCAGGGCAATGGAAAAGAGCATCAGTGAAACTGGAAAATATAGGAAGAAGAAAAACAAAAAGATTGAGTTGAAACTTTTTGAGAGTTATTAAAAAAAAAAAAAAAAAAATCCTAAGAGAGAGGCTTTAAGAAGGCCAAGAAACAAAGGGAGTAAAGAGAGGAAGCTTATATCAACTGACACCAAGGGAAAGAGACTAACTAAGTTAAGAACTGAAAAAAGTCAACTGATTTGATTAAGCCACTTATGTCCTTGTCAATAGCTGTTTCTGTGTAGTGATGAGAATGGAAAGCAGAATGCAGTGGGTTGTCAAGTAACTGAGAGAAGAAAAATTACAGAGATCAAGCAAATGCTACATTTTCAACAACTAGTTGTAAAGAGAAAAATAATAAAATATAGCTAGAAGGAGAGAGACGATAAGGGAGGTTGTTTTCTTTTGGAAGGAGATTTGAGCATTGAATGTTTTTTGTTTATGTAATGAATATAAAATCCAACTTGAATTTTTTGAACAACAAAGAGACTATATTGATTCTTTAATGTAAAATGATCTAGAAGTAGAGTCAGCTTTAGGAATGACTTAATAAGACTTTCTGCTTCTCTAGAGGACCAGTCACTGAAGTCAGCAGTGGAGCAGGCTTCCTTGGAGCTCATGGTTTCCCCAATCAGACACTGTCACTGAGATAAGGGGGAAATTGGTGATAGATCAGGAAAAACCAAAAGGTAATTCTGTTACAGTCCACACTTTTGTATACAACATCCAACATCCAATCATGCCTTTCACCCCAGAAACACACTTTCAAAAAGTCTGTGCCTATGTGAAATATGCTTCCTCATTCCCCAAATGGAGTGAACTAAAAATCCTTTCCAGTTACTGCATATAGGACAAGCCCAGGGTCTCTGTGTCAGGTGCAGCTTCTCCAGAAACACTGATTCAAGTACGTACAGCTAACCGAGAACATGTCCACCACACATATTCAGCATTTACTAGTGGAGGAAGAACAGTATTGTTGCAATAAAGCCTCCCACTTGGAAAAAGGAGAAGTGAAGTCAACAGTCATTCCTCAACTGAAGCTCTCTAGTCATTCCTCAATGAAATCGTCGGCAGCCGTCCGTCTCAAGAGACGATGGTGTAGCTTCTTAAGAGTCTATCTGCACCGCCGAGAATGGTTGTGCAGTCCGACTCGGGAGTGACACGATATCTGTCTCCTCCCGTGTTGAATCGACATCTTGCGATGACGCTGGAGTGTCCTCTCCAGTGAAGCTGAAGCTACAGAGCCTGGGCAGGGTGATATGGAGGGTCTGCTGTTGCCCATGCAGCAGAGCCCCCC
This sequence comes from Furipterus horrens, assembly GCF_987537825.1. Classification (NCBI taxonomy): domain Eukaryota; kingdom Metazoa; phylum Chordata; class Mammalia; order Chiroptera; family Furipteridae; genus Furipterus; species Furipterus horrens. Next base: position 16,225,711 of record NW_028327182.1, read on the forward strand.
TCTCTTCGCAGCTGAAGGGTCCAAGGGAAAGACGGAGTCAATACAGCTTGGCTTCGGGTGCGCCGCAGGAGTTGCCGGTGTTGACTACAACGTCAAACCGCCTTAGGGACTCCGGCTCCGGATTTTCTGTCGGGGTTTACTCCCTTAGCCTTTCCCCTGAAGAGGTATGCCGCAAGGCAGCGGAGGTTTTTTGGAGTCAGAGTTTTCCTTCTCTGATGTGCCCTGACTGGAAGATCGAACCAGCGACACTTAGCTCGCAGGCCGACGCTCAATCCACTGAGCCAAACCAGCCAGGGGGCCTCAATGAAATAGTCCATAAACAACTTGCAGGGGGGTAGGGGTCATGGTCTATTTTCCTTTACTGGATCATCAGAGATGGACAATGATGCAGCAGCTTTATCTAAGCTGACTACTTCAGAATTTTCTGATAGTGTGAATTTGAGGTCTAAGAAGAGATCAAAGGGTTGAGTACATATAGGCTATTTTTAGCCAAGTTTGGTGGGGTTTTATTGGTAATCCCACTGTCTTAGGAAATTTAGATTCTTATCTATTTGTTTCCAGCCCACATCAAGGGCTAGCAGTCAAAAAGCCTTGATGTTAGCAGATAAGAGTTGTTAGACCTAGACCTGTTTTCTGGTAGCCAAGCACTTTTTTATCTGATACTCCTAGCCCTCGATATAATAGTTTCCACCCAAAATCATATGACTGACAAGGCAAATATATTATGCTCCTTGGCCCTTGGCTGTATTCCAGATGCTGCACCAAACAGGAGTGATTTTTTACTTTTGATGAGTAGAGTAGGCTCAACAGAGGGACTGGGGAGAAGATTGGGAAATCAGGCCCCTTCTATACCCTAAATTTATCTCTTACTAAATTCTCTCTCTCCCTGCTCTTGCTTATATTAATCTTAGCTTGAGGACAGGAATCTAGTATTTTCAACCCTACCAGGAACCAGATAATCAGATTTCAAGTCATTTTTTTATAACAGTCTGCAGGCACAAGACAATTCTTAACATAATATATTTTATCTCCCCTCAACTTTTAGGGGGCCAAATTTTATATAAAGCATATCTCTTTATCATAGAATATTACTGAACATTAAAAGAAACCTTCAACACATTTGAGCATCCTGACCTTTCTTATGGGATCTTTATTCCTAAGTACAACAGGCCATAGTTTAAAAAAATACCTTGGTAACTGCAAATAAAGAAAGCTAACTTTTCCACAAGGCAGAGCAGTTCTCTACTCCCCCTTCCTTGACTGAACCAGTACACGTTTTTATTCACAACGTCCTATTTACAATTAATAAATTTAATATCATTCAATTTCTTTCAGACTCATTATGTTGCAACAATAATGGGGTTTGGGGGAGAAAAGGAGGGTTATTTATCTCTTGCACTGAAAAAAACAAAAAATTCAGAGACAGTAAAGTCTTTGGTTAATTTTGATCAGGCCTTCACTTCCTTCTCTCTCAGGTCTGGTCATCTCTGTGCATGAACTCCTAGCTGGCTCTCCTTATAGTAACAAAAGGCATGCAGGTTCATGCTGTGCATATGCCATAGAGACTTGAATGCCCACAGTATCCTCTGGAATTCAGTCACATCTGGACTGTCATCTATCTTACTACAGAACCAATCCCTAGATCTGGGCACATGACAAAAAGCTGAATGACTAAGCCTCAGCAAAATTCCTCAGAACTGGACTCATCCACCTGACCACTACATGATTCTCAAGATCAGAAATCAGCAGATGAGGGAAGGTGCAATAAAACAATAAACTTGGGAAACAATTAAGTAATGCCACTATTGTACTCAAAGATGAGAAATTGAACACATAGTAAAGCGGGAACTACTCAAAGGAGGAATAAGAAAGAAGAAATAAATCAAGAAAGATGAGATAAATCCAAAGTAAAGTGAGAGGCACTACCTTTAGGTAGGAGAAAGATACCTCATATTTCAACATATTAATTAGTGATAGTATTTTTCAGTAGCCATTGTTACTGCCTGCATTCCTAAAGTCAGCCTGCCCTTTCTGGAAGCATACTTCTCTTCAATTTAATTTTAATTGAAATTTTTATTGAGATGATTGTAGATTCACATACACTTGTAAAAAAAAAAAAAAAGGTTTAGTTTACATTACCCAGTTTCCCTGACAATAACATTAAAAAAAAAAGTTATAGTAGAATAGAGTAGCCAGGAGATCGACATTGATATAGTCCGCCATCTCTCCTGGATTTTGAAACCAATTTGAAGACAATGAAATTAATTCATAATTTAGAAAGGGGATGGATAAGATTGAGATGAGAAAGTTTTTGTCCCAGAGCCATTACTGCTTTTGAGGAAAAAATTGCCATCTTTAGATAATAAAGAATATGGCAAAAATTGAGGGGAAGAGATTATATGAACATACAAAGAAATGTTAAAATCTTTCAAGAAATATTTGCATACATAGTAGTCCATATTAAGACACCAATGATCTTTTATTTGAAATATGTATATCTGTTGTGCTATCCTAGTAACAAGCCTGACAACATGTGATAAAATCAATGGTGACAGCATTTCTGATTGGGCTGGATTTAAATCAAGGCAACTAAAACAGATTTTTTCCAAGTTTCTGATATTTAGAGTTACTCATAGTTACTTAGACTTGCTTAAAATGTATTTAACCATGTATTCCAAATAATTTAAGATAATATTTTATTCCAGCATCAAAACAAATGAGAAGAGTGAGAAGCAAAAACTACCATGAATGAGGTTTGGCAAAACAATCTTTGTTTTAAATGTGACAACTGAGAAGTGACATTTCTCATCCAATTTAGTAGTAGGATACTACAAAAAGTTTCATGTCATTTCATCAAAGATCTGAATGCACTTATAGAAATATACATTCTAGGGCTTCCATCCAATTTTTCAATAAAATATTATCTTTAAATGGCACTTGGAACAAAAGAAGTTATAACTCATCATCCTACAATTCTACACTCCCAATTTCATATCTTCAAAATTTATTTCTAAATTAGTTCTATTCAACCAAACCTATTCTGACTAGCAGTGTTTTGGATTCTGGTATTATATTGCAAAGTAAAACAGACATAATTCCTCCTCTCATAAGCTTACATTATAGCAAAGATAAATTGTACTAAAATACAGGATTTCTTATATTAGCTTCAGTTTTTGTGAAAACACCAGTTGTATTCCCACAACTCTAAACATATTTTTAGAGGAGAAATTTTTCTAATTTTTCTTATGAAATGTTTCAAAGGCTTTAAATTTGATCTTGAATACTAATACTTCTGTATGCTAACATGATTTTTAATGAAGACATGCATATAATACTGTGTCAGAACATATTGACAATGAAGTTTCAAAGAAATTTTCTGGAGTTTCATTTCTCTTAGTAAAATAATAGTTATGGGTGAAATTAATTGTTTTTATGAAAGTGTTATATCAGATAAAGGGAAGGATTAATTTGAGTGATTATATAAAATTTCTAGGTCTTTTGAAAGAAAAATAGTCTCAATCGATTTTCCTTAATTCAGCTGAAAAAATATTAAATCAAAATATCTCAATTTTAAGTAGTTTTCAAAAGTGTTTTCTTCAAATTATTGCATTATAATTGTTTTTCCAATATTCTAACTTTTTAAAATGTAAAATTCAAAATTAATATTTTCTCCTGCGATTTTCAAAAGATGTCAATAACATATTAGTAAAAGAACTTAGAAAACATATTTCTTTAAACATGTATAAGTAACAGGTTGGTAGTTACAAAATAGTCACAGAGATGTGAAGTACACCATAGCAAATATAGTCATAATATTGTAACAACTATGAATGGTGCCAGATGGGCACTGGAAATATCAGAAGGAACACTATGTAAAGTATATGATTGTCTAACCACTATGCTGTACACCTGAAACTGATACAAGATAATACTGAATGTAAACTGTAATTGAAAAATAAAAAAATTTTTAATGAATATAAAAATAAAAATTAATAAATATGCACAAGTAAAACAATATATCCCAAGCTTAAAATCTAGAAATAAAAATAACAAGGAAAATGTATTAAGTAATAGATATTTCTGTAAATTTTTATTCTTAAATATAATTGTTATTAAATATAGTTCTTATCTATAATAACTAAATGTAATGTCATATATTTTTTCATTAATATAATGTATTAAATATAATCCTTATCCATAAAAGTAATCTTAACTTAATCTTAACGGCATAAATTATTTATCAAATTATATTCATAACTTTGAAAAAATGATATTTTCCCATTATATGCTTATGTATTACTTATGTATACACAAACATACACAGATTTTTACACATGCTCAAGTTTAACATATCTCTCTTTCTATAACTTGAAATTTCAAAAGGAGAATTTGTAAGAACTATTTATGTATTAAAGAACCAACTATATAAATAACAATACCAAAATATCAAGATATTTGAATAATAAAATCAAGCCTCTAGTAAATTTGTAAATATTTATTTTCTCTGTGTTTGTCTCTTTGGAAGTACTTGCTATTTATATATCAGTATATGAGGATCTAATGAATGGAGGTCGATAGCTTTGGAATAAAGTTTAAAAATCATTGTCCTTACTGTTTTTGAAAACCAAAAGATCAGCCTTTGTGTCCTATTTGTCAAATATTAGTTGACCATAGAGACATGGATTTATTTCTGGACTCTATTCTGTTCCATTGATCTATGTGTCTGTTCTTATGCCAGTACCAAACTGTTTTGATTACAGTGGCTTTGTTGTATAGTTTTATATCAGATATTGTGATTCCTCCAATTTTGCTCTTCTTTCTCAAGATTGTTGAGACTATTTGGGGTCTTTTTTGGATTCCATATAAATTTTTAAAATATTTTTTCTAGATCTGTGAAATATGCCATTGGTATTTTAATAGGAATTGCATTGAATCTATAAATTGCTTTGGGTAGTATGGACATTTTAATGATGCTAATTCTTTCAATCTATGAACATGGTATATGCTTCCATTTATTTGTATCTTCTTTAATTTCTTTCTTCAGTGCTCTATAGATTTCTGAGTACAGGTCTTTTATCTCCTTGGTTAAATATATTCCAAAACTGTGGAAAACAGTATGAAATTTCCTCGAAAAATTCAAAATGGAACTCCTTTTTGACCCACCAATTTCACTGCTGGGAATATACCCTCAGAATCCCAAAACAACAATTCAAAAGAACCTATGCGCCCCTAGGCTCATAGCAGCATTATTTACCATAGCAAGTGCTAGAAACAGCCTAAGCACCCATCAGTAGATAAGTAGATTTTTAAAAAGCTGTGGTACATTTACACAATAGAATACTGCACAGCAGAAAGAAAGAAGGAACTCCTACCTTTTGTGACAGCATGGTTGGAACTGGAGACCATTATGCTAATAAAATAAGCCAGTTGGTGAAAGACAAATACCAAATGATCCAATCTATAAGAGGAATCTAAAGAACAAAATAAACTAATGAGCAAAATAGAACCTGAGGCATGGAAACATGGACAGACCTATAGTGGCCAAAGGGGAGGGGTGAAGGGGATAATGGTGGAAAGAAGGTGAAGGGTCAAAGAACATGTATGAATGACCCACGGACATGGACAACAGGGTGGGGATTGACTGTAGGAGAAGGGGGTGAGCTGGGCAGAGGAGGACAAAGAGGGTAAAATTGAAATGACTGTAATAGAATAACATTAAAAGAAAAAAAGAAAAAGAAAGATCACACCTAAAATAAGGATTCCAGAATTCTAGCTCTAGAAGCAAAGATGATGTGTTGTTCTTCATTCCTAAACACAGACTTTGGTATTTTCCTACTTAAGCCAGAAACTACTGTTTTGCTGTTTCCAAATGCAGAGAAATCCAAAAGTGTGTGAGGAGTCTTTGAAGCTGAAAGATTATAGATCAGGAGGCACTGGGAAATGATAATATATTTAGCAATTCCCTGTAAAAGCAAATTAAAGTCATAGACATTATTAATTTTTTTAACCTATTAGTTTAGGGGTCAGCAAACATTTTCTGTAAAGAGCCATAGAATAAATATTTTTGACTTTGTGGGTTATATACTCTTCACCACAATGACCCAACTCTGTAGTTGTAAGTGAAAGCTGCCACGGATGACACCTAAGTGAATGCATGTGGCTGTGTTCCAATTTAACAGGAGGCAGGCTGGCTTTGGTCTGTAGTCAACATTTAAATCAAATGATGTTCTTTGTAGAAGAGATAGCTAATAATTTGCTGTAAATTATATAGCTTCATTCTAAATATGTTGCTAAATATCATCCTGTCATTAGTAATACCAAACATCAAAGTATGCCAAGTTCTCCATATTAGTCTATACTACATATGACAGGGCAAGTGTATATAACATGGTGTTTGAACTAATAGCTTCCTATATAAAATTAATATCAAAAGATCCACATGAATCGTACCTTGATCATTTCTTCTGAATTACTAATTTCTAAGTTAAAATAATTGACAAAATATAACTATCATCCTCATACATAGCAAAAGTGAATGTAAATTGGTAAATTGAAACTACCTGGTAAAGAAGTGTTAAAAATATTCATAAACTTTCATTTCAAAATTCCACTTCTAGCATTCTGTCTTAAGGAAGTATTCTATAACACTAGTAGTTTAATTTACAAATACATTTCCTCCAGTGTTTATATTTTTCATTCATTTATTAAACACTTTAATTGAACACTAAAGACCTGGCACTGTTTTTCCATGCATCGGACGCAGCAGTAAACAAAACAGAAAATTTGTCCTCATGGATTTCCATTCTAGTTGGTGGTGGAGAGACACACATACATCTGCACATACATACATACATAAGCACATACATACATGAGCTATCCTGTTAGGTGGTGATACTATGATGAAAAATAAAAAGAAAGAAAAAAAGAAAACTGGACAGGGGAATAGGGATTTTCTATGAATGGGAGTGGGTTGAAATTTTAGTGTTGACAGAAAGGAAGAGTGAGAAGGTGAAATTCAAGTAAAGGCCTTCAGAGATGAGAAAACCAGCCAGAAAGCTTTTTGGGGAAGAACATTCCTGGCAGAGGGTGTGTTGGGGAGGCCCAAGAGGGGCCAGGGATATTGACAAACTCAACGACCAAGGAAGAGGCCAGTATAGACAGAGAAGAATGAGAAGAGGCAGAGTGGTAGGAGATGAACTCAGAGAAGTGCTTGGACACCAGATCATATAGGGCCTTGCGAGTTATCATTAGTACAAAACATATCAGTATAAATATGGTTATAATAAAATCTTCTAATGTAATAAGCAAGATATTAAGGAAGAAAATATTTCTTCAGAATCATAGGCTATAACACAGGTATTAAAAATAAATGGCCTTGAAATCTGGTCAAGATGGCAGCATAGGCAGACATGGCTCACCTCTTTGCACAACCACATCAAAATAACAACTAAACTATAGAACAAGCATCAGCCAAAACCATCAGAAATCAAGTTGAATGGAAGTGTAACAACTATGGAATTAAAGAAACCACATCCATAGAGACAGGTAGGAGGGACACAGACACAGAACAGGCTGGTCTCCCACCCATGTGTGGTGGATAAAAATTCGGGAAAGATATCTCAGGAGCCAGGAGTCCCAGCATTACACCAGGGCCCCCAGCCCAGGGTACAAGTGCCAGGAAGATAAGTCCCCAAAATTCCTGGCTGCCCAAACCAGCAGGGATTGAGTCAGTGGAAGAAACTGCTGGAGTCCCAAGTAGTTCCTCAACATTTAAATCAAATGATGTTCTTTGTAGAAGAGATAGCTAATAATTTGCTGTAAATTATATAGCTTCATTCTAAATATGTTGCTAAATATCATCCTGTCATTAGTAATACCAAACATCAAAGTATGCCAAGTTCTCCATATTAGTCTATACTACATATGACAGGGCAAGTGTATATAACATGGTGTTTGAACCATGTCCACACATGGACTCACCTACTCAGAATCACTCCCTCTGAGCTCCAGCACCAGGGTAGCAGCTTGAAAGGAAAAAGTGGTATGCAGGGAGAAACTAAAGTGCCTGACATCGAGGCAAGCAGAGGCCATGGTCTCTTTTCTAAACCTTCCCCCATAGAGCCACAAAGCCTGCAAGCTGGAGCCATATCAGAGACTCCATCAACCTAGCTAACACTATTTGACCTACCTTGGAGATCTACCAGAGACTCCGCCCCACCCAACTATGGGCCCACCCAACTGCTTTTCCTTATGAATGGCTTGTCTTGGTTTACACTTCACAACTTCCTAAATCCTCTCAAACAAGCAAGAGCTGGCGTCAGTGAGCTTCAGGCCCAGCACTACCAGCAGCCAGCTTAGATTCACAGCTTGGCTTCACCTGGGAATCTCCAAGCCCCGCACAAGTAGTAGCCATCTCAGATTGCCTTATAGTTCAGGCATGGTGCCCTAGGCAAAACACAGGTGGAGGCTGACCTTAGCTTGCAACACCCAGGAAACCCCAGGGCTAGTGCACCCAGTGGACAGCTACAGAGCATGTCAGAGCACCACGACCCTGTCCGTGCACACAGCTGATCCTCCACAGAGGGCAGAGGTTGATGGTCAGTGGTCATAGCCAGTTCTTGCAGCTGACTGGCCTGGGTAAATCCCTCCCGTTGATCTGCCAACAGCAGCCAAGGGTCAACTTCAAGAGGAGGGTGTCCTCAGCCCACATAAATGGTGCGCCTTGAGCACCCAGCTTGGGTGATAGGGGAGGCTATGCCACTGGACCCTATAGGACACCTACTGCATTAGGCCATACTGCCAAGACACAGAGTCAAAGCAGCTCTGCCAAATACACAGAAACAAACACAGGGAGGCTTCCAAATTGAGAAGGCAAAAAAATATGGCCCAAATGAAAGAACAGAACAAAATCCCAGAAAAAAGAACTAAATGAAACAGATAGCCAACCAATCAGCTGTGAATTTCAAAACACTGGTGATCAAGATGCTCAGAGAAATGATTGAGTACAGCCACAAAATAAAGGAAGAAATGAAGGTTATACAAAGTGAAATAAAGAAAAATATACAGTCAACCAACAGTGATGGGAAGAAAGCTGGGATTCAAATCAATTTGGAACAAAAGGAAGAAATGAACATTCACCCAGAAAAGAAAGAAGAAACCAAAATTTTTTTAATGAGTAGAGGATTAGGAACCTCTAGGACAACTTGAAATATACCAACATCTGAATTATAGGGGTGTCAGAAGAAGAAGACAAAGAGCAAGAAATTGAAAACTTATTTAAAAAAACAATAAAACAAAATGTTCTAATTCAGTGAAGAAAATAGAAATACAAGTCCAGTAAGCACAGAGTCCCAAACAAGTTGGACCCAAAGAGGACCACACCAACACACATTATAATTAAAATACCAAAGGTTAAAGATAAAGAGAGAATCTTAAAAGCAGCCTACAAAGGAGTTCCTGTAAGACTATCAGTGGATTTCCCAAAAGAAACTTTGCAGGCAAGAAGGCACTGGCAAGAAGTATTCAAAGTGATGAAAACAAGGACCTACAACCAAGATTACTCTACCTAGCAAAGTTATCATTTAGAATGGAAGGGCAGATAAAGTGCTTCCCAGACAAGGTAAAGCTAAAGGAGTTCATCATTACCAAGCAGTAGTATATGAAATGTTAAAGGGACTTATTTAAGAAAAAGAAGAAAATCAAAACTATGAACATTAAAATGACAACAAACTCACATCAGCGACTGAATCTAAAAAATAAAAACAAAAACAAATTAAGCAAACAACCAGAACAGGAACAGAATGACAGGTATGGAGATCATTTGGAGGGTTATCAGCAGGAAAGAGGATGGGGTAATCTGGAGGAAAAGGTACAAGAATCAAGAAGCATAATTGGTAGGAAAAAATTAGACAGGGATGTTAAGAATAGTATAGGAAAGGGTGAAGTCAAAGAACTTACATGGATGACCCATGGACATGAACTAAGCCTTTGAGTGCCAATGTCGCTGTGAACAACACTGACAAATTTCCCCAAAAGTGCCAGCGTCACTCACAGCAACTCTTTTTTTGATGGCTATAAATGTAAATAACAATGGAATAATTCATATTTTACGTTTTGTTCTGTTGTTTTGTTTTGGGTTTTTTTTGTACTCAGGTACATTGATATAATTTTTTCTCATGTTGATCCAAATTTCGAATTACACATGGCACTCAAAGGGCTAAGGGAGGAAGGATTGCTGGAGGGAAGGATGGGTGGAGGGGGGGTGAAGGGAAAAAAATTGGGACCCTGTAATAATATAATCAATAAAATATACTTTAAAAATAAATAAATAAATAAGGCCCTGATTGGTGTGGCTCACTTGGTTAGGCATCATCCCACAAAGCAAAAGGTTGCCGATTCGCTTCCCAGGCAGGGCACATGTGAGTTTGGTCCCCAATCCAGGAGAGGCAACCAATTAATGTTTCTCTCTCACATCCATGTCCCTCCCTCTCTTTTTCCCTCCCTTCCCCTCTCTCTAAAAATAAATCTTTTAAAAGATATGTGCATGAATATTTCAAATAGCTTCAAAAAGACTAGAGGAAATCATGAAAGGAAGTGTGTTCACATGTAAAATAGCAAGCAGTAAGGTTATGGATGTTTTGTTTCCACTGGTTAATGATTTCCCCGACTTTCCATCATCATTGGGCACATAAAATGTTCATCACCAGAAAATAATTACAGTTAACTTTTAAGAATTAGATGAATACAAAAAAGGGTGGAGACTCTAAGGTAACCATCTGTACACAACCGTATCTCAAGGTCAGCTGTACCTGTGCAGTCCGGGTTTTAGAAGCTCTGGCTTCACTGTTCTTGTATAATATGAGTTGTCACGCTTTTCTTAATCTTCAACCCTGCCACCGTTCTGGGTATGTGGAAAAATCGCGGAGAAGGAATTTGGAACCAGGTTCCTGGCAAAAAACAGCTATTTAGTGCTGGAGGCAAGCACATGCTTCATTCTGAGGCTGGATCTGAGGTAACTGCCCTCACAGCTTTGGAGAATATAAGACTCCTGGCATGGAGCGGCTTATTTTTCTAAATTGAATAGATTTGTTATGTGAGACAGTAAAGAATTTGTCACAGACCGAAAGTGGAAGCTTCCGATGAGGTCTTTACCTACTGACTTGCTAAGAGCGCTTGGATAATATCTCATTTCTTTGGCTTCGGGGTTTTGGGTCTCTACCCTGGGAAGGGCGAGGGAAAGGACAGAGGCAGAAGGGAAAGCATTAAGCAAGCCACAGGCAGACGTTGCTCAAATCCAGGTTATGTTCACACCTCAGGTTCTGTTTGGTAATAGATCTGTCAGCAGCGCTTCTCAAAGGGTGGAAAGGAATGATGAAAAGTGTAAGCATTGTTTCAAAAAATAAGACTTGATGAAGGCTAAAAATAATAATAATAAATCTAGTATGTGGAGATATAAATGTATAAGATATCACATCGGCAACATGAACATTAGGATGGACGTGGGCATCCAAGGAGGACCTGAACCAAGGAAGAGCCAAGACAGAGTCAGAGGCCCAGCATGATGCTGATTCCTCGGGTCTTAGCCGTCTTTCCAGGAAAACATACATACACACACACACACACACACACACACACGAATAAATTTAATTCTCTATTTCAGCTCATATGAATCGATGTAATTTTAAAGTTTGTTGATCTCCTTCCATTTTCCTGCAGCCACAAAATCAGAGCTGTAGTAAATGCAGGATTCCAGGGTTCCTGGGCAGGAGCCTGGCCTGAGCGGGTCTGCCTAGGGCCAGCCGGTAGTGTGTGAGTCTTTGGCTTCGAGTAAGAAAGTTTCACAACACAAGTCCAGGTGACTATGAGGATACAATGATTGAAGATGGGGACAATGAAACAAAGAAGGGCTGAGTACAGAAGAAGCAACAGGAGAGACTAGGCTGGGCCATCTTAGCTCACTGGGAAGTCAGAGAAAAGGGGGCCGTGGGGACAGGTTCAGGGGATTCACCTGGGACAAGCTGTCTGCTGCCCATTGCTTTAGAATTTAGGAGACTCATGCCTGTGGGGAAAGAAGTAGGGGAAGAAGGGGGAAGGTATTGGCCACTCCCCAGAGGGAGAGCTTGAGCTGGGTCCTTTGTCTTGAGTTTTTATCTCCTTCTTGCAGGCAGGAATTCTAGGGGAAGTCAGGGGAGAGATTCAGTAGAATATTCATCAGTTCTCCAGGTGTGCCCTTTCAGGGTCATGGTCTCCTCTGACTGGTCAGTGACAGGACGAGAGGTCTTTAGCCATTGCAGTGGGTACTGGCATAGTCCACCTGGTTCTGCTGCTTTCCTGGGCCTGGAGCTGAAATACAACTAAGGCCTTGATGTCATCTCTAGGAAGGTGACCTTTCATATCTGACTGTAAATTATTTGGCTGTCGTGTTCAGCTCTCTGTCTCAGTTTTCTTATTCAACTTGCCAAGGAATTTCCCTAGCTTCTTACTATCCTGTCTCACCAGGACATGCAGAATTTGGACACACAGAGGAGATTTCTCTTCTAAAACAGACAAAACTAGTGTTCACTTATAGGACTGAAGAAAATAAATGAGTTCTTAACGTATTATCAGTAAGTCTCATCATCCAACTTGCAAGGTAATAAGTGAATTTCCACAAACCCAAAGACGCAGTCTCTACATCTGTCTCTGTAGAAGAGAAAGGCTTCCTTTTTTGTGAAACACTGATTGAATTCTCACTCAACAGTTGAAACTCTCTCTCTCTCTCTCTCTCTCTCATATACACACACACTTTTCTCAGCTATCAACATAACCAAACTACCTATGAAAACTCAGTGATGCCCACTTATAAACTGAGTTGTAACACAAGACTGAAGGAGAGCAAACATGTAGCTTTCTTTCTTTTCCGTCTCTGAACAAAGCTGTAAAAAGATGGATTAGATAAATAGATGGAATATAGAGAGAGAGAGAGAGATCAGACATACATACATATACAGTCATACATACGTGAACTAATGAACTATTTCCGTTGTAGCAAACTAGTCACCTTGAATATTTTGTAGCCAGGGCTAAGTCCTCTCAACTGAGAAAAGGATCCAATTCCAAGCTCCCTCAAGCCATGGGCAGGTTGGGGCTGCAAGACTCATGGAATCATGCTTCTTCAAAGCCAGTAACAGGGACAGGCAGAAACTTCAGTGAGGTAAGTAATACGCTCTTACGTAATCACGCTCAAGAGCCCCATACACCCCATCACCTTTGCCGCTTTCCACTGGTTAGAAGCAAGTCTCAGGTCTCATCCACACCCCAGCAGAGGGCATTAGACAAGACATGAACACCAGAAGGGAGAGATCTTGGGGTGGGACAGGGGCACCTCAAATCATCACCACAGTCTACCCTGTGACCCCCAATGCTTGCGGCAAATCTCTCTCATATAAATCATATATCCACTCCCTTCCAAGGTGTATAAGAATGTCATCCCATTAACTCAGCTCAATGTCCAAAATCTTGTCATCTAAATTAAATCAAGGTACAGAGGAAGCTCCTGGGTATAATCCTTCAAGGACAGCTTTTGGGGAACAATTTCTGCTTATGTTTAGACCTGTGAAACTGAAGAGACAAGTTTCTGTCCCCAACATACCTAAAATACAATAATGTGAACAGGCACTGAGTAACGGCTATACATGTTCATGTTCAAAAGGGGGAGAAATGGAAAGGAAAAGGAGTCACTGACCCATAGCCTTCTGAAGTCCTGCTGGGCAAATGTCACGAGTTCCTTTATTTGGTCTCGCGGACTAGAAATAATTTTGGTGTGAATTACTCTCTTTCTCATGGTTTCTACTCTGTGTATAATATAATATGATTCCACTCTCTGGAATATTGGTTCCCTTCCTTTTCAAGAAAAGTAATGCGTGTACATCTGAGTAGTTGTACAGGCCTGCTTCCTGCTGTAGAATTTGGGGATCTGACTGCCTGCTTTTATTTGCACTCCCTCTGTCCATATTAGTCCCACATGGCAGTGCTTTGTTGAAATAATTTTCTCCAGAACTTTGTAGATCTCCTGTAGATCCCAGTGGGGTTCACTCCATCAGAGAAGAGTTACAACCACAGATCTTGACGAGATAAACCCCTTCCCAGTTTAGCCTCCTGCTGAGATGGTTGAGGGGCAACACCCTTCAGCTTCCTAGGGACCCCCTGGTTGGAGTGCGAGAATAGGTGAGGCACACCCTTAATCTCTTGAAAGGGCCCTTTGTGTGACTGAATACTCTGTGCTTTTGATCTTTCAGAGTTTTAGCAAAAGGTTGTAACATCACACCCTTAGCCTTTTCTCTAAAGCAGGCTTTCCTGACAGTGCTGGGAAGCCACATCCTAATTTAGTAATTTGCCATGGGGGAAGCTGAGATTTTCATCATCAAGTCCCATTTCCTTTGTTTCACCCATTCTTCCCTCAATTAATCTCTCTCCTTTCATGTTTTGTTACAAACAGGAAGGAGAAAACAGGTGGCTCCTTCAACACTTTGCTTGGAAATGTCCCTATTTCTATAAACAAGCTCATCACTTACAAGTTCTGCTTTGCACATAACTTCAAGAGACAATTTCACTAAGCACTACATATCAAAATCACCCTTCCTCCAGCCTCCAACATGTTATTTGCTTCTGAGCCTTCACTAAGCAATGTCATAAAGTCCAGATTTTTACTATCTATTCAAGGGACCTTAGGCTTTCTCTGTCACGCTCAAAACTGACCTAACCTCCACCCACTTTGGGTACATTTCAGTTACTTGTACAGTAAAACTCCATTTCCAGATACCAATTACACAAATCTATTGATCAACCTACAAAAATTGAAAATGTACAATTTTAATTTTTTATGTTTTCTGATTTACCAAAGCAAAAGCAAACTCTGATTGATTAAAGTAGTGTGACTCCAAGTTCATGTTACCTCCTAAAAACAATTAAAATAAGAATTAAATTATAAAAAAGAATAATTATAACATATTTTAGATTAAAAATATTACTATTACTGCAAGAACCATTGTTCAGGCCAATATCTTGCTCATCAATACACTGGAGGTAGGAAAAACCACATTGAAATCCTGACAAAATTACATTAATATGGATGATTTAGTAAAAGAAGTATGATCACTTGCTATCCTGGATTCTGGCAAAATGGCATCTCCCAAAAGTGTGCTAAAGTTTGTACAGCTGTAGCACAAATTCTAAAGGATATGGTGATCGGAGAATAGGAGCCAAGAATTATAGATCAGATGTTGGAGTGTTTCTTCCCATACGTGACCACATTCCATATCAAGCAAAAAATGTAGCCAAGCCTCACTAAGGAAACTGTTAACATCGATAATGTGTGATTGGCAATCAGCCAATTGTTACTTTGACCAAACTCTTATCTCTCCTCCAAAATGAATATTTATTAGATATTCTCTGACAAAAAGATCAAACCTCTGTGGCATTAATTAAACCATACTCAGGAACTAGACTGCCATGTGACAGGCAGTGCTTACCTGCACTAAACTAAACTATCGTCGTCGGCAGCCGTCCGTCTCGAGAGACGATGGTGTAGCTTCTTAAGAGTCTATCTGCACCGCCGAGAATGGCTGTGCAGTCCGACTCGGGAGTGACAAGGTATCTGTCTCCTCCCGTGTTGAATCGACATCTTGCGATGACGCTGGAGTGTCCTCTCCAGTGAAGCTGAAGCTACAGAGCCTGGGCAGGGTGATATGGAGGGTCTGCTGTTGCCCATGCAGCAGACCCCCCCTCTCTTCGCAGCTGAAGGGTCCAAGGGAAAGACGGAGTCAATACAGCTTGGCTTCAGGTGCGCCGCAGGAGTTGCCGGTGTTGACTACAGCGTCCAACTGCCTTAGGGACTCCGGCTCTGGATTTTCTGTCGGGGTTTACTCCCTTAGCCTTGCCCCTGAAGAGGTATGCCGCAAGGCAGTGGAGGTTTTTTGGAGTCAGAGTTTTCCTTCTCTGAAAACTAAACTATATACATACATATTTGACCCCCTTTGCAGTCCTCTCCTCACCCACGATGCATTTTTATCCCTTGGAATGTTTAATACTTATTGGGAGAGCTCTTCTAGGCTTACTTAGATGTAGATGTTTATTGTCTATTGCTCTTGCGTCTATATAAAAAGGAACACATCAGCAAAATACAGCAGGGAAGGCATTTCCAAACTATTGGGCATTCAGGGGCTGCTCTTCTAAATCACATTTTGATTGAGCTGCACTGATAGCTATGACTTTCCATACAAGATTTCCTTGTGACATCAAGGATGGTGTTGTGCCCATTCCTCAAAGGAGCACTTCACCATCGTCTCAAGAATTTTCTTCCATGACACTGACCTTCATACTGTAAACTTTCTTGCTGACTTTCTGGGTCTTACCATATGATTCCAAGAAAAGAGTTTCAGGCCAATTTCATGCAGGTAATTGCAACCGTCTCGTAACTGTAACAATTTATAAGATGTCTTCCATCGTTAGAAGAAAGCTGACTTCAGCGATGTTGAAATGTAAAAAATATATATATATATACACACACACACACACACGCACACACATATATATATATATATATGGATATCTTATAATTGATGAAATATGGAAAATACATTTTCTTATTTGATACAATCATCACATTTAGAAAACACATCAAAATTGGTCCCAAAGTGATTTTTTATAGCTACTTAATAAATGCTTAACATAAAGTGATATAATGGAAATATTGAAAGTTATATCATAAATATAATCCTCTGCCTGAAGGATTTCCAAGTTTTTCAGTTCATAAAAAGTTTCATGTTTCAATTGAGACATATTTCAAATGTCACGTAATAATGGCACACTCACATGACTGCAAGCATTACAAATAAAAAAATACATTTGCTCACAACATATGTTGCCAATAACCATTTTGTCCCAGAAGTAAAACAGATAAAAAGTTAGGTATGCCCACATCCTGTGAAAAACACATTTGATTTCAAGGTTTTATATCAGACTTGAATTTTGATCAATGCTATATTCCTTCTTAAAAAACTGTTGAGCATCATAAAATAAAGAGTGAATCTGCAAGCAATTTTCAATAATGGAAATAGTTTAACTGTGGTTTTATTTTACCAATTAAAGAGCATTTAAAATGTATATTTATTATATTTAATAGCCAATTTTCTGATCAACCTATTTCTATAAATCAACTCTTAGGTCACTGAAGAACACTTCTAAATGCTAGTGATGCATGGGATTTATTTACTATTTCACTTGACACAGCTTTCAGGCATATATTGTATATGACAGAGTCAATAAACTACTGCTGGCCACACCCTGTATTTGTAAATAAAGTTGTATTGGATCACAACCACACTATCATTTACATATTGTCTATGGCTGCTTTTCTACTTCAAGGGCAGGGTTGTGTAGTTGAAGTAGAGACTTATGCCCCGCAAAGCCAAAGATATTTATTCTGCTGTTATTAACAGGAAAAGTTTGCTGATCTCTGCTCTAGAGCAAGGTGACCATTTTAAGTTCCCCTTAGTATTCTACACACTACAGTTCCTTCAGGCAACTTGTTTTTCACCATATAATGAAAAAAATTAGAATTTTATTTAACAGTAATATACTATTTTATAATACTTAGAAAAAACCCTCAAATGTTCCTTAGAGTGGAAAGGGAGTTTAACCTCAATGCAATTATAAAATCCCCTTGTGCTCATAAGTCAGACCAAAGACTATAAACACCATTCCTCTTATAATTCAGTTGACTGCCCCACCTACCCCCAGCCAATGTTACCACCAAGATCTACTTGGTATATTCATTTCTACTATATTTTCAGGGGAGAATCTCAACCCATGACATTCCCAAGTAGCAAATGCTACTTTCAGATAGATAAACCGAGAATCAGAGACAGCAATTTCTAGTGGCTTTTATTTTTGTCTGCCCAGTTCTCCTTCCCTTCTCCTGGACACATGGCCCATGCCCTTGGACTCATGGTCAGGAATGGGTTTTTGACCTAAGCTGGTCCTGTTATAGTGCCTTATCCAAATATTCAACGTGATTGGTCTGAGAGAGAGAAATGTCCCATACCAGGCAAATCACAGTGCTTTCCTTAGCAACCTGGGGTTTGAGAAGATAGTTTTCTTTTTTTACCTCTCTGATGTCAGAACTGTAATTAAGGCTGAAAATGTCATTAGCCATTGTTAAATGAATTAATCGAGGAGACTATTAGAACAAGGTAGCTGTAATATGGTGGTAGCCCACATAAGCAAACCAAAATCTAAAACTGCCATTGCCTCAAGGTTATGAAATTGAAACCTAAGAGCAACAAATCACAAACAGCCAATTAGGCTTTAAGCAATAGCCACTCGATAATTTTCTTACTTTCTTTCTGCTTTTCTCTTTAAAAGTATCTTGTCCTGTTGCAGGAGTGCTCTGAACTACTTCCAATTTGACACTAATTAGTATGGGTTTTCACTCAAATAAACTATAGAATTTTAATAGGCTTCAGCCTATCTTTTTAGATTCATTTGTTGATAGTTGTGAGTTTGTTATCATTTTACGGTCCATGGTTTTGATATTCTTTTTTTTAAATGTGTCTCTTTAACGCTTCACATAATAAAGGATTGGTGATGATGAATTCTTTTAGCTTTACCTTGTCTGGGACATACGTTATCTGCCTGCCTTTCAATTCTAAGTGATAGCTTTGCTGGATAGAGTAAGCTAGGTTGTAGGTTCTTGCTTCTCATCACTTTGAATACTTCTTGCCTGCAAAGTTTCTTTTGAGAAATCAGCTGACAGTCTTATGGGAACTCCTTTATAGCTAACTCTCTCCTCTTGCAGCTTTTAAGATTCTCTACCTTAACCTTCGGCATTTTAATTGTGGTGTGTCTTGGTGCAGTTCTCTTTGGATCTACCTTGTTTGGGACTTTCTATGCTTCCTGGACTTGTATGTCTACTTCCTTTAAAAAATTAGGAAAGTTTTCCTTCATTATTTTTTCAACTAAGTTTTCATTTTCTTACTCTTTTTCTTCTCCTTCTGGCACACCTATGATTTGGATGTTGGTAAGTTTAAAGTTGTCCCAGAGGTGCCTAAGCCTCTCCTCATTTTTTAAATTTTTGTTTCTTCACTTTTATTGCTATATTTCTACCCAAAGTTCCAGGTGGCCCAGGGGGCTGGGGGCAAGGCCAAAAGAGAAACAGAGATGAGAGATGGCAAAGGCATAGAGGAAGAGAATCTTACCAAGGCTCAAGGTCCCAGATTCTAGTCGCTCTTAGAGACTTCTGCCTTTTCTATAGATTAGCTAGAACAACCAGAACAAACAAACAAACAAACAAACAAAGTCCCTCTTTTCCTTCAAGTAGTGTAAGCTGTCACGTACAACCTGAACTCCTGAGTGGCAGGGCTGAACTCTTCAAGGAAGGCAGCTCACACCAATTTTTTGGATGTTGACATCACTATATTTTAAAGGCAGAAAAAGCAACAAAACCTGAAACAGTTTCCTGTTTTCTTGTAGAAGATTTCCCTCCCTTCCCTTCTAGTGGTTTAGGAAACACACACACAAAAAGGAAAAGTATTAGCACAACAGTTCTTAGCCCAATTTATGAGGCAGTAACTTACTCAGCGATGCCCTCTCCAAAGCAAGATAACTCTAATCACATAATCCTGCTCTCCATTTATTTTTTTCTATCTTTCTATCTCTGCTCCACTTCTTGTAAAATTTTTATGTCTGAAAGTTTAAAAAGTAATTTATGTAAGATCTGCTATATGCATTTAGCTTCAGGATCAAATTCATTTGTGTGCTGTTTGATATAAGAAAGAGTAAAATATTTTTCAGTCATAAATAGGTAAAAACCAAACCGTAAAAAGCGAGGCGAAAGGTAATATAGAGAAAAAATAAACTTTTTTTTTTCAACTTGGCTGCTCCTCCCTGCTGTGTGCATCTTATGTTTTGCCTCTGGGAATAGAACTTATTAGCAACCCTAGAGTAAAAAAGACAGGATATTTTTCAACAAGGCCTCTACTTTGCCAAACATCCCAAAGTCTGTCTCCAAGGACTTGAAAAGAAAGAAAAGAATGAAGAACGGAAACCATAAAGCATGCAGTACGGCCATCATCTAATTACGGAATGAATGGCACAGTTGTTTTGTCTGATTGCGCTAAGCTAGTTATCCACTGCTAGCTTCATTGACAAAAAGGGAATCTACACAAATTATAGGGAAATTCAAGCACTAAAGGAATGTTTTGGTTCAGAGGTTTGCAATGACTATTGGCTTCGGTTTTTGGCAAAGTCTGTCTTTGCCGTATGAACTCGGGTGTGCTGGGTCAGCCTGAAGCGTTCCCAAAAGCCTGGAAGAGGACAGACTTCCTCGTCATCTGTATCCCATCAATAAATTAAAGTGATGTTTTCCAGCTCATGTTTGTTTCTTGGCAGGCTAATCTACAATCAGAAAAAGAAAAGCCTTTCATTTGTGGACTCCAGCTAAAGGAAGGAAGCTTTTGAATGCGGATTCACCGGAGACCAAAATATTAAAAAGTGGAAGAGGAAAGCCATATGTTGCAGTTCGCCTAAGCAGGCAGCTCAAAGTCCTGGTAAAAGAAATGTCTGAGTTCATTATATAGAAAGTAAATATTTTCCTGTGAGGAGAAGGTACATTGATACCTAGTTAACAGTTGTGATACCTCTAAATTCTACAAAAATTGACATTTTAGGCACTGTTTCATTTTCTGTTTTATATAGGAGAAAAAAACTAAAAATTGGATACTTCAAAGAAACCAGGAATGATGGATGATACAATTTAGCATAATGTTTTAAGATTTGTACTTCATTTAGAAGGAAGTGAGAAATCCAGTGGAAGAGAAACAGAGGATAATTTTCATAAGCTCAATGCTCCCTCTCTTACAGATAGGTAGTCATTGCAAAGTTAGATGATACTTTAGAGTTGCAGCAATGAAATCCAGATGAAAGTAGAACGAGAAAGATAACTGTATTATCTGATCCATAATGGAAGTTCTACTAAATAATGTAGTGTTAAGAAGTCTTCTTTTACTAAATAATGTAGTGTTAAGAAGTCTTCTTAATCTCTCCTGATTCACCAGGGGTTCACCTCACATCATTTGTGAACAGGTACATCAGGGAGAATAGAGCTGGTGTGGTCGTCCAACTGCTGGTTGGAGAGAAAATACGGGCATCTTCCTATTCATTTTAGCTCGACTACATTTGTGTTTGGTTTCCTTGTTTATCTCTTCAAAGCAGCCAAGCAAGACATCCTACATTAACACCTGTATTCTTTCAAGATTATGACTTCCAGCATCAATTTTCAGTACTTTGTGACTCCCTGTACCAAGGGAATTGACTTTGGTGTTATTTTGTGGTGGAGTCCCTTATAAAGACCAGCAGTAGATCAAGAGCAAGGAGTATAACTGGTAAGAATACTTGATGAAAACTTGACAGTGTTCATTGGAAAGAAATGTGGATCTAGTATTGGTTACTCGACAGATAATTGAATGTGCACTTACCTAGTTTAATGGAAAAAGGACAAAATCACAAGTCAGGAGATTTAGATCCTAGCTCTGGCCTTACCCATGGGGAACAATATAGTCTTTGTAGCCAGATTGCCTGGCTTTAAATCTTAGCTCTGCCACTTATCAGCTGTGTGACTTGGGCTATTTACTTCACATCTCTGAGCCTCAGCTTCCTCATCTTAAAATCAGGATAAAAACAATACTCACGTCCTAGAGTTGTAATATACCTGGCACATAATAACCACTATGTGAGTATTTGTTCAATAAAATAAGTTATTCTGCTATTGACATAAAAAAAATCATACCTTAGCTTTACAAGGCTCAGTGTTTTCTTTTGTTGTTGGGTTTTTTGTTTGTTTTGTTTTGTTTTGTAATTGGAGATAATAACTTCTTACCTCATAGAGGTCTCCAATGAGTGAATTATCTCACTTTTTGCCCCATCCTGCTTCCAGATACAGGAACTACAGGCACAGAGCAGGGCCACTCCACGTGGAATTTAATATGGTTGTAATGAAATTCTATCAGGAACTGTTTCAGACTACAGACAACTGAGTACTCCTGTCCATGGAAGAGAAGTCTGCACCTGACTAAGAGCAAGAATTCATACGAAGACCAAAGGAGCTTTCTCTCTAAACGCCCAAAAGATGCAGCATTAACTTCTTCCTGGTGGCAAATCACATTAGGGGGTGATGATGAGCATTTCAAAGAAAGTCTCTTATTATGACTAACATCAGATCAAGTGTGAGGAGTCTGATTTGTGACTTTAGGCAGATTACTTCTTGAAAGAAAATTGCTTTCTAATAAAATAAATCATCAGTTTATTTTTATTATCTTTTATCCCAATCCTCTGCTATTAGTTGTTATTAGTCATTTGGACAGCAATAAAGAGTTTATTCTTAGGACGCCTCCCATAAGTAAAAAATAAACACAATTTCCCCTTGAAATTCATCATTTTTTGAACCTCAAGTTCGAAAGAGTCCTTAAAACATCTTCCAATTCAACCTATTTGAAAATCAATCCTCCCACAATTTGGAAGGATGCCCAGTAAATGAACCCCCTCTAGAAATAACAAAGCACTTCATAGCTCTGATTATTATAAAAAAATTTTTATAGCATTAATGGTTAAAAATTGGGCAAAAAGCAAAATGCAGAGACATACCTCACATTGCCTTTTATAAATCCAATAAAATCACAGAAAACCAAAAGAGAAATTAATATTTATTAGGCATTTGGAGAGATGATGACTTTTTAAAGTTAAAATATAATAAAAACAACAAAAAATATTTAAAAGATTTAATGACACAAAAAACTTAAACTTTTGGGAACGATCAAAACTATATGATAAGACATTTAATTGACCAAAAATTTGAAGGAGCAATTGCCCCAAAAGTAAATGCAATGAATAAATGAATAAAATATTAAAGACCTCACTGGTAATAAAAATATGCAATATTTTGAAACAAGATATAATTTTATACTAATAATAATTATTACCTTTATTTTTTTAGACAGAGGGTAAGGGAGAGAGAAAGAGAGGGAGAGACATT
Organism: Furipterus horrens; assembly: GCF_987537825.1. NCBI lineage: Eukaryota > Metazoa > Chordata > Mammalia > Chiroptera > Furipteridae > Furipterus > Furipterus horrens. The sequence goes on from NW_028327182.1 coordinate 16,248,776, forward strand.
GATATAAGAGAGAAACATCAAATAGTTGCCTCTTGTATATGCCCCAACCGGGGACCAAACCACAACCCAGGCATGTGCCCTGACCGGGAATCCAACCTGGGACCTTCCACTTTGCAGGGCAAGGCCCAATTGAGCCACAATGGTGAGGGCTGATTATTGCCTTTAAACAAAAAGAAAAAACTACTGCTTTCAAAAGTATATAATAGTTTTTTGTCTAGTAATAATTATTAATTGTTGCCTTTAAAATTAGGTAATGCAATGCTGACAAAATGGACACACGCCGTGTTGCGGGCAACATAAATTATATACAGTCCTTTGGAGAACAATTTGCCAATACGTGGTAAAAAAGAGTTATATCATTATTCTATCAAGTAACCCTTATTTGTGGTAAATCTATTCTATGTAAAAATCCAAGAGAACAAAGACCAATCTATATTTGTATACTCATAACTGTATTACTTAAAATTGCAAAATATTAAAATTCACCGTGTCCAACCATATATTCCCTCAGAAAAATATTTAAAGCTATTTTAAAAAGGAAGACTGGAGACTATGTAGCAATTCAAAAAATGCTTATGTTTCTGGTGGAGTGAAAAATAACTAATTTAAAATTGCAACCACATAAAAAATATAAATCTACAAAAATGTTGTAAAAAGGAAATGAGTAAAAAATTCTAATAACTGCCCTAAAGTGATAGGATTATTGGTGATTGTTTTCTTTTCTCTTTAAACTTTTTTTAATATTGTTACATGTTTTTTATAATACTGAATAAAAAGCCATCCTGATCTGGTGGATGGATTCAGTATGGGAAAATGTGGGGGTGAGAGACAGCATTTCCCCTTGTTCTAATTATTCCTTAAGCTACTTTCTGTGCCTGGCCCCTAAGTAATTGATTTCCATAAATGCTACCACCGTAAATACCAGGTTTGTGATTCTTTATTTATAAGTCTCTGGTCTTCATCGTTTCCTCCCTTTGCTACCCTTTTTCTAGTTCCTTATTTCCTTCCCTCCAAATTCTTGTAGTTGCTTCTCTACCTGTCTTCGTGTCTCATTTCCCTCTTTGTCTACTCTGGGCATTTTTCTACCACCAGTTTAATTGTTCAAAACGAATTCTTCATTATTATCCTCCTGCTAAAACACTCTAAAATGTCTCTCATTTATCCACTAAGTTAGGTCTGACATTTTCTACCAAATCTTTCCATAGAACACCAACATTCCATAATACCTATCATTATGTTCCAACCCTGCCCCCTTTCTCTAGTTAGAGTTGTCTTCCTACTGCACGCTATTACTATTTCAGGTCTTGGTGATCTCTCCCACACAGTCTTCTCTCTCTCTCTCTCTCTCTCTCTCTCTCTCTCTCTCTCTCTCTCTCTCTCTCCCTCGCCACACGAGTGCACAGACACCTGCTCAGTTTTTACTCTTTTTTTACTCTTGTTCTTGCCTAAAATACCCTCTTCTCTCTTCTACATATATCTTCATCTTATTTTTTCCTTGCTACTTTGCCTGGCTCTGATCCTTCTCTGAATTCCTATATCATCTTTCCATGAAACCTCATTAGAACTTTCTTATATATTGTCTTCTTCTTGAAAATTGAAACTCATTTTCCCCATCTTATAAGTAGCTCCTAGAATCTAACGTTAGCTCACAAATCTAACAGGTGAGTAAATTATAATATTAGAGGGAGTACTGGATTCTGAGAGTTTGGAGCCATACACAAATTAAAAACTATAAGAAGGAGAAGAGTTCCATTTTTACTGAAATTCAGGAAAACTTTCCAAATGTATTGTTAGTCTTTGTCACTTTTCCAATCCTTTTTAAGCATCCCTTCCTAACATTCTGCAGACCCTACTTGAGAAACTGTGTTTTGTCTCAAGTTCCCGTTCCTCCTCCTGAAGTAACTCATTCAGGTCTGCACTGTGAAAATAATTCTTCAGATATGAGGTGCTCCCAATAAAACAATCATGTCCAGCATTGGCCTGCAAGCCAAGTGTCGCTGGTTCATTTCCCAGTCAGGGCACATGACTATGTTGCACGTCAGGTCCCCAGTTGGGGGCGTGAGTGAGAGGCAACCATACAGTGATGTTTCTCTCCCTCTCTTTCTCCTTTCCTCTCTCTCTAAAAATAAAATATATAAACAAACAAACACAAATAAATAAATTATTTTTTAAAAAATCAGGTCCAATGTTTAAACAAAATATATTTCTGGAATCCAAATAACTTCCTCCTTCTTAAATCTCTCTATCAGTGAACAGTACCACCCAATTATTCCAGCTAGTCATCTGGCAGTTGTCTATTCTTCCATCTTCTGCATCTCCCTTATTCAATTGACCAAGATAGGTAGAAATTAACTAATCTCTCTTCTATATCTGAGCTATACCCAAATAGCTACAGAGCTATTTGGGTATCTCGGGAGGAGACAGATACCGTGTCACTCCCGAGTCGGACTGCACAGCCATTCTCGGCGGTGCAGATAGACTCTTAAGAAGCTACACCATCGTCTCTCGAGACAGACGGCTGCCGACGACGACCCAAATAGCAGCAAAGCAACATAAAAGAGGAGCCCTGAGTGGTGTGGCTTAGTTGCACGGGTATCATCCCAGGAAGTGAAGGGTGCCCAGTTTGAGTCCTGGTCAGGGCACATGCCTGGGTTGCAGGTTAGGCCCCCAGCTGAGGCATGTATGAGAGGCAACTGATCAATGTTCCTCTCTCATATCAAGGTTTCTCTCTCTATCTTTCTCCTTCCCTTTCCCCTCTCTAAAATAATAATAATAATAATAATAATAATAATAATAATAAATATATTAAAGATAACATAAAAGAGGAGTCTGCAGAAAAATACTAAACATACTAGAAATAATACTATTATGGAAGTAAAACATTTAGAAACAGAAATAAAATAAGCATGCTGAAATATCATTTCCAACATTAAGAAAAGTCCCCTCACCCCCAAATCATGAATGAATACAATTAAACAAACAGATCAAAGCAACTGAAGAAAAGAACATAAATACTGATGATAAAGACGTTCTAACATAAGGCTAGCTGGAATTTCCAAAATAGAAAACCCAACCATTGAATTCTGAGAGAAATCTGCTTAATTATTCCCCTCTGAAAACGTTGGGAAATAAAGTAAATCAGTGATCAAGAATCAAAATATCACCATTATTCTTAATAAAGGCTCAGTATGTAACTTGGTTGTGCAACTAAACAGACCTGCTATCTAAATCTCAGGATTTGGCGTGTGTGCTTTACCCATTCAGCAATGCTGAATCAGGGCCGACCATTTCGCCTGGGATAGAAGGAGAGGGTACCAGATCAGGTGGAGCATGGTGAGCAGAGGTGAGCCTCTACTCCCTAAATGCTGCTCACTGCGATGAGGAACAGAGGTAGAGTTGACTTAAGAGTTCCCAGTTGGATAGCATTATTCACAGAAATAGCCAAATTGTCCTTTGATATATGACTGGATAAAGATGTGACACATATACTCATGTATAGTGGAATGCTACTCAGCCATAAGAAAGCATGAAATACTGCCATTTGACCCTGAGAATATCATGTTAAGCAAAATGTCAGAAAAAGTTAAGAGCCATATGATTTCACACATATGTGAGATATACTCATAAAACTGAAAGCGACAAATGAACAAATGAAAAATAATCAAAAACTGAGACACAGACAATAGCATAATGGTTACCAGAGGGAAGGGGGTAACAAAGGGTAAAGGGACCAGATATATGGTGATAGAAGATGATTTAACTTTGAGTGGTGGGCACACAGTGCAGTATACAGTTCATGTATCACAGAAATGTGCACTTGAGACCTATGTAATCTTACTAACCAATGTCACCCCAATAAACTTAATTTTTAAAAGAGCACACACACACACAAAGAATCCCCAGTTGGTTTTCCCAGAGTTGTCGATGGTAAGTCACTCTAACTTCTTGGGATAGAGTGAGTAAAGAGGTGAAAAGAGGCCGAGCTCCTCTAATTGGTCACACATTATAAGAGGACCAGTGCTTTCCCCGACTGGTGTGGCTCAGTGGCTTAGGCATCATACCATGAACCGAAAGGTTGCCGGTTTGATTCCCAGTCAGGGCACATGTCTAGATTACAGGCCAGGTCCCAGGTTTGGGGTGTGCAAGAGGCAACCAATCGATGTTTCTCCTGCACATAGATGTTCTCTTCCTCTCCTCCTCCTTTCCCCTCCCTCTAAAAATAAATAAAGTTGTTTTTTTTAAAAAAAGGACCATTGCTCACTTTCAGTGAAAAGGATCTCAAAATGCCTATTTAGTGGGGGTTTAGAATTGTTCTACTGTGTTTCTCCCAACTGTCCCCGTTTAAGTGGGAATGTTTATTGCAGTTACTCCATCCCAATATCATCATTGTGTAAAGGAGAGAAAACTTACCACCATTAGCCCTAATGTCTCTGTGGAGACTACAGCACATCACTAGATACCCCAGACTTTGCATTTGTTGTCAATACTTCATGAGATTTTTTGTCTTTTTCCTTGGGTGGGAGTCAATGCATTTTGCACATAAAAAGAAGACTGAACCAAATATTTGGTTGCGCAGACAGAACAACTGTAGAAAATATTAGGGTATGTTCTGCTTCCCCTGTCCTTCTGGGCAGACAGATGGGTTGTATTTCCCTCTCCTGTGTGACTTCCTTAGATGAATAAAATGTGAATAGAAGTGCCATGCATTTCTTCCACGTGGTAGTTTTCAGAACCAGTATGCAACTGACCATATTCCCCATTTTATTTTTTGCCTGGTTGATTACATGTAGAAATGGAGCATCTATCAGCCTATGCCCTGGACGATGACGTGAGCACAGCCCTCCAGCCCCTGCAGGATGCATGGTAAGTACAAGATGTCGTCGTGTGTGTCGTTCTGTTAGGAGCCTCTGAGTTGGGGTTTGTTTGTTACTGGAGCATAATCTGGTGCATTCTGACAAATACGCTGCTTTTATGCAAAGATTAGACGTTTGCTGCAGAGGCAGCCCCAGCCCCCTGGTCTCATTCAAAGTACCTTTGTTTTCTTGTCAAGTACACTAAAAATTTCTTGACTTTTATTCCCTCTGGTGTTGAACTTATGAATTCTATCTGGTGAGACAGGATTCACAAAGCCTTATGACAAGGCATTTTTAGCCCCACATGTCAATGGGTTTTGTCTCTTGTTCTAGAATGACTTGTGGATTTTTTAAAAAGTTCCATCTTGTCTTCACATTTAACCAGAATCCTCTTTAACAGATTCCTAATCTGAAGCAGCTTTTGGTATTTCTTAAGACTGAGCCCTCTGATACCTGACAAAGAACAACAGCCACGCAATGTTGCAGACCTGGAGAAGCATTATTTTCTTCAATGTCTTTTTCTCAAATATGCTTTTCCCCCTCCACTCTTATCATGAAGATTCAGCTGAATTTGTGCCTGTTTATCCAGCACTAACTACTTAGGCCTGAGAGTAAGAATAAACAAAATTTCATCTACCTTGTAGTTCAACTGAAGCAACTGTAAAGGAGAGGGATGGTGAGAAATGCTTAAGAACCTGCTTTCTCTATTTTTGGAAATGTGATTCTTGTTACCAGTTAGTTATTGCTGGGTAACAAATCATCTTAAAATGTTCAGACTTACAACATCAACTATTCATTATCTCTAATGTTTCTAAATGTCAGCTGGACTGATTTTCAGGGCTTGTTTTAGCTGCTCTCATTTGGGTTCATCCATATGTTTGGGGTCAGTGGAAAGAATAGGTCACGGGCCAGGGATGTAGGTTAGCATCGTCGGGATAGCTCATTTCTGTTTCATGTGGTGTCTTGCCCTTCAGCAAATTACACAGGTTTGTTTCCACACCAATGGCAGGATTTCCAGAGAGGAAGTGGAATCACTCAAGTACTTTTGCAAACTTCCACTTAGGTCATGTCTGCTACTATTTTATTGGCCATAAACACTCATGTGAACAGGCCCAGAATCATCCTGGGAGAATATAACCAAAGGGCTTGGGTACAGATGGCATGAAAAATAGGGAGCATTAGTGCAATTCATGCATTAATTAATTGATTGATTTTTATGATGAATTATTAATACTAATGTATTAATTAGTGCAATAAATATGAATGTGCTCAGGAAAAGCTACATTTGCAACAAAAGCTATATTAATCTGTACTCTAAAACCTTTCTTGAAACCTTATCACAGGTGTGGTCGTGGCCACCTGTGTGGTTGTTATTTGATGACAGTTCACAGCCTACCTGCCAGGATCTCTGCACTGTTGCCATTTGCCTCTGTGCGCTCTTGTCAAGAAACTCTGGCTCCCACAAGCTCTTTTCAGTGGTTCTCATAGCCCTGTACACACTTGGCAATAAGATGTCTCTGTACACTTATTGATAAGGAAGCCAACAACCCCTGGGGTAGGTTTTGTTAAATCCTAAAATGTTCCTTGAATCTCTAGAAACCAACACCTACCTGTGCATCAAGCCCCCATAAACTAAAGTTACAGACTGTCATGAACTGAATGTTTGTGTCCCCTGAAAATTCATGTGTTGAAGCCCTGGCCCCCAATGTGATGCATTAGGAGGTGGGGCCCTTGAGAGGTAATTGTGTTTAGGTGAAGTCACAAGGGTGGGTACTCGTCATGGAATGAGTGCCCTTATAAGAAAAGAGAGAGAAACCAGAGCCTCATCTCTGCCATGCGAGGATACAGAGAGAAGGCAGCCATCTGTCAGCCAGGAATAGGGTCCTCACCAAGAACTGAATCTGATGGCACCTTGGTCTTGGATTCCTCATCCTCCAGAACTGTGGAAATAGCTATCTGTTGTTAAGTATTTTGTTATACAGCCTGAGCTTACAAAGACACAGACCAAAGTCAAATATCCACATGCTTAAAAACAGTAGCAACAGAAGGCTAGTATAATATAAACTTCCACAAAGAGCCAAGCTCAAAACAATCTACACCTACTTTAAATGTTCAAAGCCTTACCAAAAGCTTCCTCATGTGTAATTTTTATCTGAAAATTCTCTTCTCTGTTACATCTAGTAATATTTCTGACCTACAGAGCAAGTGCTAGGACTTTTTAAAGGCCCTTATAAATAGCATCCCATTCTTTGGCTGAGATTATTTAAAAAGAAGACATAGCAACAGCTGGGCAACCAAAATATCACCCTACGGTTGACAAAGGCAAACCTAAGGGTGAAATTTAGTGTAACAGCCAAATGTGCCCACTAACTGAACATTAGAATTAGACCAACACTTTTGTTCAGACATAGGCAGTACTGATGAGAGCTATACTCTTCATGGTGGGATGTGGGTGGTCTGATCCGGTGCGAATTACTGCATGAAAAGCAGAAGTTATCCTGTTACTTTGTTCTTGTTTCCCGCAAGCTTTTATTCCCCACAGGAAAAGGAGTGGAAACCAAGCCCAGCAAGTGTAATTTATTCATCTGAAATGTAGAGTTCAGATGTATCTTTGATTGCTCTCTGGGACAGATTAAGTAAAGGAGTAATATTACACTAATTGAGATACCTGTACATTGAAGGAAATATCATAAATTGGTATCATGTATTTCTCCCTAAAAGGAACAAATAGAATAAGAAAAATATTCCAAGGCATAATGGGAAAAAATTCCTCACATTGAAGGGAAACGAAAATACGTGTATTAAAATGGAACACTGAATTCCACTTCTACCCAGGAAGAAATTCAATGAAGAATATGTAGCCTTTTCAACAAATGGTGCTGGAACAATTGGATATCAATAAGTAAAAAAATGACAGTTGGTCTAAACTTCACACCTTATACAAACATTTACTGAAAATGGATCATGTATTTAAATGATAAAAGTTAAAGTGATACAAACAAAAGATGGACCAGTGGTTGTGGACAACCCTTAACAACTGAAAGAAAGTGTTCTTAACTAGGGACTGATTTGAAAATATCTTTCCCAGTCAGAAATATCAATGCTGTCTGGCATTGGTTGTTTGTCATTCATTCATTCATTCATTTGTTTAATTGTTCATTCATTGCATTCTTCTTCAATATACCAGAAAAAAAAATTTGTTCTTCCCCAGCCATTACAAATGCTGATCTGTGATCATGATGGCTAACACAGAACCTTAAATTGGGCGCGCCTCTGCTGGACACCATGCAGGGTCGCCACCACTGCAATGGCTAAATTATGTATGACAAGCAGGGAAATTTGCAAAGACTGGCATCCCTGCCTGATGTATCTCATCCTCTCCTGCCCTGGGCTTCAGAGATAGGACTTCTTTTGAACCTTGGGTGCTTTGTAACTCTTCTCTCACTTTAGCTAACTTTTTATCAGACCTGCACAGAGAAAGAAAATGGGGAAAAAAGGCAATAGTAGTAGGATTTTCTTAACCATAAAAGGCTATCTGTAGGTTTTCTGACTTTGCCTGCTTTCTATTGCCAAACAGAACAACATGTATTAAAACACCCCAAAAGCCAAATAGACTGGTTGATGGCAGCAAATTAATTTGAAGAGCTGAAGTAGAAAGAATACAAAGCTGGAGAGCTATGAGAACTGATTTCTGTAGAAGACTAAGTAGCCAGGAAAGCACTGGAGCTTTTGTAACTCTGTCTGAAACCAGCACAAATTCAGGGAGCTGTTCCAGTGTATCTGATACACACTCCCTGAATGATGCTGATTCAAAAGCAATATTAGCAATGATTTACTAATATAAAAAACAAATATATTATTAATGACATATTAATAATTAGGTTTTAAAACTATGTTGATTTTTATTCTTAAACACTGCATATTCTTTTTCATATAAGTCACTTTTATATGTTCTTAAAGTCTGATTTAGTAAAAAAATGAAAGGTTAATATTTCACTTATATGTTCACTGTTCTCTAAATAATTTCTTGTTGATCTAGATTTGCCATTTCCATGAAAAAACAAAAACAAAAAAACCTTAGGTCTTTCTGCCTGGGTTTCAACAGATAGTTCCAGAAGCAAGACCAAAGGGAGCTGGTGACCCTCTAGTTAACCACCTGGCTCACTTTCCCCTGTCCATTGATAAGAATTATAGATATTTGTTTACTTGCTGGTTAAGTCCTATGCAGATGCTTTTTCTAGCCCAGTCTCACCTCTAGTTCATTCTACAGAAAAATTCAGGTGCTGTCAGCAAGTGGACTGAACATTTGCAAGGAGCTTCACAGTTTAAAAACACGTTCTTTTTATTCTTCTTACAATTTAAAAAACACTGTAACAGCATGTGTATTACCTCTTACACAAATTCTTTCTTGCTTTATCTAGTTGCATTTGTGACAATTTTGCCTCTATACAGGAAGAAAACTGGGCAATTTTGGATTTTATAAGACTTTATATATTATATATGTGAAGTAGGTATCTTTACCCCTTTTTCAGAGGTATGGAAAAAGGTCCCATAATGTGTGCAAGTCCTCCTAGCCAGTAAGTGGAATGATAAAAACTTAAACTCTGCTATTCTGAGCAAGTCCAGCAAGATTGAGCAAAAAAAAGAAAAAGAGAGAGAGAAGACTCATGGACAGGCACAATACTGGGGTGACTGAGGGGGGGCGGAGTGGAGGTGGGTGTGGGGGGGATAAATGATGATGGAAGGAGACTTGACTTGGGGTGGTGAACACACAATACAGTGTACAAATTGTACACCTGAAATCTATATAATTTTGTTAACCAGTGTCACCCCAATAAATTCAATAAGAAGGAAAAAAGAAAATAAAAATAATAATAACCACTTATATTTTCATAACATTTAAAAATATTAGAAGTATTTCACATGCATGACCTCATCAGACCCTAGAAGCATGTTATGAAGTAACCAAAACAAAGTATCGAGCTTGCATTTTACAGATTTAAAAACCGAGGCCCTGGGGTAGGATTGAGGAAGGGTTAGATGATTTACCTGAGATCAAACAACTTTCAAGTGACAAAGTCAGATCTAGAAACCAGGCATTGGGGTTCCCTATTCACATTGTATTTCAGCTTTACTATAACTGCTAATCCATTGTCTCTCATTCAAATTCTTTCTCAGTTTATCTAATTAAATTTGTGATAAACAGTTTCATTTCCATACGTGAAAAAAATTCTACTACTATGGATTTTATGAGGTTTTGAGAATATTTTTACAGGGAGAAAGCTTCTGTTGAAAAGTTCTGCTCAACAAAACTGAGAATGATAGATGATGTGATGATGAGGATGGTGATACTGCTGATGATGATAGAGATAAAAATAACTGTCACTTATTTCCTATGTGTTTGTGAAATTCTATTTAACTCTCCAATCATTGGGATTCATGCCCAATATTATTTTTAATTAATTAATTTATAGTTCTATTACAGTTGTCCCATTTTTCCCGCATTGCTCTCCCCTGCCCTGCTTATCCCATTAGCTCCCCCACAGTCAATCCCCACCCCGTTGCCCGTGTCCGTGGGTCATTCATACACGTTCCTTGACTAATCCCTTCCCCTTCTTTTTCCACTTCTCCCCCTCCCCTCTCCCCTCTGGTCACTGTCAGTCTGTTCCCTGTTTCCGTGTCTCAGGTTCTATTTTGCTTGTTTGTTTGTTTTCTTCATTAGGATCCTGAATTAGGGGAGATCGTGTGGTATTCGTCTTTTGCTGCCAGTATGCCCAATATTTTTTAAAATACTGTTAGTGTATTTTCCTCCTAAGAACTGATGATTGCATTGTGAGGACTATGGATAAACATTTGAGAAGTATCTTTAAACAATTCATTATGCTTTTATTTTTACTAATTTAATTATTTGAAAAATTATTTTTGAAAATTTTGTAGGCATAGGAAAACCCCATCAACTGGTTTATGTAAGCTAGGATCATTCAATGTATATACTTATCTCTTTGACATGGAAAAACTAAAATAACAGCTATTTTAAAATAGACCTGTTCAAGATGGTGTCAAAACTTTCTTCCATTTAATTTTCCACTCAAAAGTAAAAACAAAAACAAAAAAACTGTGTATTTCAGCTCCATGTGATATCATATGGAAATCTAAACATCTTTGAAATTTGCTTGACGTAGTAGGAAGAGAGCAGATAGCTTCCCTTTATTGAGTGAAAAGACAACTATGACTCAGAGGGTTTAAAAATTCTCTCCAAACATTAATATCAGTGACTATGAGGACAGTTATAGAAAAATAACCAGGGAATAACATTCCCCTCTTTTGTTCGACGGTAAGATTTATTCCCACTCAAATGAGTTCTTATTTCCACTTCAAATGTAGTGTGTGTGTGAATGAAAATATTTTGCCAACTACTGGGCACCCTTTCACATGTAAACTATTTATCATTACCCAATTACGCAGTTAAAAGTATCTCATTGGTTTGGTTCCCTCTAGCCTTTAGTATCTGATTACTTAGGCAATAGAGCTTCATGGATAATAAAGGTGAAATATCCAATAAAACCTTTTTAAGGGAAAAAAAAAAAAGAAAAAGAAACTCCGGTGCTGCCAAAGTTCTGAGAGTTTCACGTTGTGCAACAAAGCCACTGGCTTTGAAACGGTGCCATGGCCCTAGCACATGTGCCAGATACTACATTTACTCAGGGTCATTTGGGCAAAAGTAATGAAAAATATTAAAGCAATGTTTACGTAGCAGATATGCAGTATCAATCATGTTATGTACATTGGTGATAAGAGCAAGGATTGGGTTGTTCGGGAGAAAAGCAACCTTTTCTCTTCAGTCATGGAAAATTACCAGGTGACAGTGGGTGTGAGTTCTCTTCTTAACTTTATTTCTTTATTTTTCTTCCCTCTGCTCCACTGTAAATCACTAAGATAATAAACAACTGCCAAAAGAAGGCACTGTCATAAATGTTTTCTAGAAATGATCTGAGAGTCAACGAAACGTGGTGGTAAATTACAAATTATATGTTATCCAGTTTGTTATTTCTATGATGAGGTAAATCGGCAAAAGTACACAAGCAATAATTACACTCAGAAAATGCTTATTAGTTGCCCTCAAATGGCAGACCACTATCCAGATATTACACTTGCCTGCCTTACTCCGATAACAAATTCTAAGGGCATACAATTGCAAGTGAACATCTTATAGTTCACTGCTGAGCAATATATCATAAACTCTAGATTCACAAATAGGTTCAACTTGAAAGTTGTCTCACGGGCCCAAATGTGGTTTTCTTTGAAGTCCATTGAGCTGTAGCTGTCCCATCCCAGTGACTGGCTTTTCTGTATTAGTTTATTCAGTAACCATTTAGCTGGGTCCTTAATTGCCTACCCAACTATTGTATCTTATGACGGCAAGCACTAGCCCTTGATACCTTATTTTCTATTCCCAAACTGAATACCATTCCCCAACATAAAGGGCTCTAGGTGATTACTAATTTCCGGTTCAATCTGCAAAAGCCTAAGGAAGCCATGGTACACCTAAAAGGAGCATCTCAAGTATTTGCAACTACCTCCTTGGCTATTTTCTTTTCCTTTGGGAAAGATATTGAATCCCACTAGAGGAGCAAGGGAAGAAGGTTTTCCCCTGTAAGTAACAGAAACCTTTACATAGCCTTGACGAGAGGGACATGGAACTAACTTGACTGCCTGCATAGTTGCCAAAAGCATTTCACACAGGTCATCACATTGTATCCCCAAGGATATAGTATGCAGATTTTATACATGGGGAAACTGAGACCCAGAGAGCCCAAAGTGAGAAAAGAAGTAAGTTACCAAATCAGGATTTCCACCATTAGCAGTTTAATTTCAAAGGGCATGCTCCTTCCAAAAACACCATCTTGCCTTTCACAAGAAAAGACTGGGGCCTGAATCAACCACTACTTGGGTGTTCTAAATGGGGAATAAAAGGAAATCATTCCCGTTATGAGCTAAACTGTGTTTCTCCCAAATTCATAGGCTAAAATCCTGAAGCCCAGTGCCTCAAAATGTGATGGTACGTATTCAGAAACAGGGCCTTTAAAGTGGTAATGAAGTTAAACAAGGTCATTAGGGTGGACCCTAATCTGACTGATGTTCTTGTAGGAAGAAGAGATTAGAACACAGGGAGATACTGCAGGCACAGACGCACAGAAGAATGAAAGATTACGCAAGAACTCAGCAAGAAGGCAATCTATCTGCAAGCTGAGGAGAGAGGCCCCAGAGGAAATCAAGCTTGCCAACACCTTCATCTTGGACTTCTGGCTTCCAAAACTGGAAGAAAATTAACTCCCGTTGTTTAAGCCACCCAGTCTGCGGTATTTTGCTATGGCAGCCCTGGCAAACTAATTAAATCCCCCTAGTAAGGGGTGTTAGATTGCCTACCTATTCGTGTGGGACGAGTTCTCTTGAGGCCATGGCTGAGTGATGCAACTCATTTTTTCTAGGCTTTAGGTCTGAGGTCTATAAAGCCTCCTATGTAGAACAGGTCGGTCTAATTTCTATTAGGTGTGCAAGTACTTTCTTTAGGCACGGGAGACCACACCAACACATGGGATTGAAGGCAGAGATGTCAGATAAGCATGACAGATGTCTACAGCACACCAGCTAGGACTGGCACTCTCTGGTCTGTGGGAGAACTTGGTTTCACACCACAGGGTGGAACAGGCTGGAGATTCAGTTCTATCCAAACTCTTGAACAACAGGTTTGATTAGCTTCTGGCTTGGTGGCCATGTGGAGATGCTGGGAAAGTGTTGTGTCCTAGGAGGGCACAGGAGCTCTGGGTCCCTTCTGCCATACCTTGCCCTGTACGACTCTTTCATCTGGTTGTTTCTGATTTCTACCCCATTATAATAAATCGGCAAATGTAAGTCAATATCTCTGGGGGTTCTGTGAATGATTCTAGTGAATTATCAAACCTGAGGAGGGGTTCATGGGAAGTACAGGTGACAATCTGGACTTGTGATTGGCATCGGAAGTGGAGACAGTCTTGTGAGCCCTCAGCCTGTGGGATCTGATGTTACCTACCCGTAGATAGTGTCACAATTGAGGCAAATTTTTAGGACGCCCAGTTGGTGCCTGCTGAGAAATGGAAAATCAGTTGGTGTAAAAACAATCCTCACATCTGGTGTCTGAAGTACTGAGAGTACATGAGAAAAACAAAGTTTTTCTTTACCCTCAAAAGGCCCTAAACTTCAGGTTGGCCTCAGAACCTCATTGGCCTCCCACCACCCTCTAAAAAGAAATGACCTCCAGCTGGGCAATATCCCCCCAGCATACTTCCAAGATACAGGAGGATCTATGCAGGAGCAGGGGAAAGGGCCAGGGGTCCCGTTACAGGCTGCATTTGCCATGATGTAGAGCCTGAGAAGCTCCCGTTCTTCTGCTTCATCTGTGAGCTTTGATTAATAGTTAAGATGTAGGATGAAATATTGGAAAAATACTGCAGGACTCATTGCCTTCTTCCACATTACATATCTTGATATGCCTGGTGACTTGAAATAAGCAAGTTGGCTTTTTATTTTCTCTAGCACACATAGAAGTTGACCTGAAAATCCATTCCCCTTCCCTCATCCATGCATTCTAATCCTCTGGGGTGGTGAAGGATAGTACTAGAGTTATTATGATGTTTATAAAATTTGTTTCCCAAAGGTGGGGTGGGGAAAATCATTATTTCTATATTGAAGAAATTGTAAGCCCTATCCCCTCCCCAGCAGATTGTTATGGGGCCTGAGTTGACATGCAGGAATGCATGCCGGGATTTGTGGGATCCTGCTTCACAGAAGTGTGATTCTCCCTGTCTGTCCATGACCCAGGGCACTCACCCTAAATGTGAGCATGGCCTGAAGCCTGTGGGACAAGCAGAAAGGACGGGAGGCGAGTGAGGAGGGAGTTGAGAGATAAAAATCAGTCATCCAGCACAGTTATCAGCTTATCTTCTCTTGTCAAGGGAAAATTTTGGTAGTGCGCCATTGTCCTGGTCCTCTGGACAAGCTAAATGGTAATGCCAGGACAGGCAAGGAATGTCTGGATTCATGATTGAGACTGGAAAGATGACTCAGCCTTTGAGAGAAATTCTAACACTGCCCCAGACTCAGAGATAAACCATCAACTTAATGTCCACTTGCCTGACATCACAAATGCATGGACATCCACTTTATTTCACCAGAACTCAAACCTTTAAATTATCGGTATCTTTTTTCTTTTTTTTTTTTCAGAAAAGCATGTTTCTTTATTAAAGATCAGCTCCCACCTGCCACTCTGATTTTTCATTCATCACACTATGGAATGAACCAAGTCCTCCTTAGGCCCTCGGGACAGGAAAGTATGTCTGGGATGGTGAAAGAGATTTCTCGGCCCCTCCTTCCTCTCCGTTGGCCCTTGGCCCAGGCTGCTGGCAGAAGCGCGCGGTTACAGCACTGAGAAGCCAAGTACGAATATTCCCTTCAGGGGAGCTGAGCAGCGGCCAGTCCTGGAGGGGAGAACAGCTGCACTTAACAGCTTCCCCTGAGCAGCCCCAGACATACCATCCTTCTGGTCAGTGCAGCCAAGAACGTTAGGGGAGCCAGGTGAGGTGATGGGGAGAGCAGGCCAGTGCTCGGCTCTTCTCTAGAGATCTCTGAAGAGGAATCCAGAGAAGAGAGGGAGAGAGATTACCTCCCTGGATGTTTATTAAGATTTCCTTAAGGAAATCTCCTTTTCCAACATGTGTTCTTATTTCCTCTCCCACAACAGAGGATAGAGAAAAACATTTGCGCAATGACATGCCCCAAGTCATAGAGTATCTGAAACTAGGCATTTAGAGGAGAGAAAAGGGGGGATGGTCTTCTACTCTCATTTCTAAAATCTCCCATTGCTAATCCAATACCAGGAGCCATGTATCTGGAAAGACAATAAATTCATAAAACAAAGGAAATAAAATGAGGTATTATTACCCATTGCTATTTGGAGAAAAAACAATTAATTTAAAAATGGTTTTGGCTTACACATGAAATATATTACTATATAATTTTTATAAATTAGGCTCTAGAGCAAAGATAATAAAATGCAAAATAATTTTAATATGCAATTTTGGTTTTAGAATAATATCTTACCTTTGATATAGTATAGGGTGTCATTTATCAGACACACAAGAAAAATCCAACCAGATGTGAAAAAAATGATTAATCTTACCCATTTCTGAAAAATAACAAATGGCATTTGTTAACATTTTAATAGCCTAATAATAAATATTTCTTCTATAAAACTGAACAATTTGAAATTGATTACATTGCCAATGTTATTATAATTCACACCTGGCAATTCTGTATACATTTGATAGCAAAGAAAACTCCCTGTTAAGTTTATACATGGATAAATAGCCCCCTTTGCTCATGTCTAAAGAAAAAACATTTTTAAGTCATGCTACCCAAATACATGAATTATAAAATGTTGGATGTAGAATTTAAAAGTTAAGTTTTACTTTTTATTTTTACTTTAAATATTATTTTGTTTGGTTTCAAATGTACAGCATAGTAGTTAAATAATCATATACTATTCCCCAACCCTGGATATTTCCAGTGCCCCATTGGCATGATACAATGTTATTGCAATATTATTGACTATATTCCCTATGCTGGACTTTACAGCCCCATGCCTATTCTCAATCTGTACTTCCTAATCCCTTCACCTCTTCCTCCCAGTACCCCAAGCTCCCTCACCTCTGGCAACCACCAATCTGCTTTTTATGTCTATGAGTCAGTGCATTTATTTTGTTCTTTAGATTCCACATAAGTAAAATCATAAGGTATTTGTCTTCTTCTGACTTATTTCATTGAGTATAAGCATAATACCCTCTAGGTCCATCCATACTGTTGCAAATGGTAAGATTAAATGTTTATGGCCAAGTAACATTCCATTGTCTATATTACCACCCTTTTTAAATTCACTCATCTATTAATGGGTACTTCAGTTGCTTCCATATCTTAGCTATTGTAAGTAACACTGCAATGAACATAATAGATGTGTATATATTCTTTCAAATTAGTGTTATGGGATATATATATATATATATATCCCAAAGTGGAATTGCTGGGTCATAGGGCAGTTCCATTTTTAATTTTTTGAGGAAACTCTATACTGTTTTCCACAGTGTCTGCACAAATATGCATTTCTACCAACAGTGCACAAGGTTTCCCTTTTCTCTACATTCTTGCCAATATTTGTTTGTTGATTTATTGCTGATAGTTGTTCTGACAGGTCTAAGGTGATAGGTACTTGTGGCTTTAATTTACATTTCTCTAATTAGTGATGTTGAGCATTTTTTTCATATGTCTATGGGCCATCTGTATGTCTTCTTTGGAGAAGTGTTTACTCAGGTCTTCTGCCTACTTTTTAAAAATTGGATTGTTTGGTTTTTGGTTCATTTGTTTGTTCATGTTAAGTACTGTGAGTTTTTTATAAATTTTGGCAAGTAACCCCTTATCAGATGTATCATTGGCAAATATGTTCTCCAATTTAGTAGCTTGTCTTTTTGTTTTGTTGATGGTTTCCTTAGTGTGCAAAAACTTTTTAATTTTATGTAGTCCCATTTGTTGACTTTCACTTTTTTAAATTGTGTTGTTGTATTTATTTTTGTAAGCTTTCTTTTTTAAATCTTTTGTGTTTTTTCTCTTGTTTTAAAAATCACATAAGTTATAGAGTTTCAATATACAAAATTAAAACAACACCAGACTATACAACAGTAGACAATGAAAAACCCCAGCAATACCACTCATAAGGCCAAAAAGCCCGGTAATTTCCATGAAAATATTGGCTTCCGAGCACCTGCATTCAAATCCCAACTGAGTGTGATATTGGCTGAGTTATTTTCATCTAGAAAAACATATAACAAAAACCCTATTTCAAAATGTTGGAAACATTAAATAAAACACTAGTATAGTTCCCAGCATATACTATGTCTACTAAATATTCGTTTATCATCATCACCATCATCATTGTGTTAATGGGCAACCACTTCAAGGGTTTGATTTAATTTTCAAAGTATTTCACTATTTTTTTTTTTTTGTTTTTTGTTTTTTGGAGAGAGATGTGGGAAAGGAGGGAGAAAGAGGGAGAGAGAAACATTGATGTCAGAAACATTGATAGGTTGTCTCTTGTATGTGCGCTGACCAGGGTCTGACCCTGCAACCTAGGCACGTCCCCTGACTGGAAATCAAACCAATGACCTTTCATTTTGTGAGATGATGCCCAGCCAACTGAGCCACAACAATCGGGCTACTTCACTATTCTTAGTGACTTGAAGAGCCTCTCAATTTTCTTCCCTTGGATACCTAAGCTTATTTCTGTAAATTCACAGGAACCAAATTCTGTAAATTGTAACAAAATTCCAGAATATAGAAGCATAAAACTATGAAAGCATCTGCTCTTTTTCTCCGCTACCTGTTGAAAACTTTCTGTTCACCAAGCATTTATTTACTATTATTGAGAACAAATTTGATAATCTTATTCACAAATGGATTTTCCTGCACAATTTTGTCATAGATTAGAAAAGGCTTGTGTAGCTAGATCACTCTCAGTTGGCATCTAACGGGAATCTCCCTTTGCAACAGTATGGATGAACCTGGAGGGCATTATCCTAAATGAAATAAGCCAGTAAGAGAAAGACAAGTACCATACAATTTCACTCATAGGTGAAATCTAATGAACAAAATAATTAACAAGCAAAATAGAGACAGACTTAAAGACAGAGAACAGACTGATAGCTGTCAGTGGGGAGGCAGTAGGGAGGCTAGGGAGAGGGGTTGGAAGGATTGGGCAAAAAAGAAAAAAAGGGAGAAAAAACTCATGGAAACAGACAATGGTGTGGCAATGGCCAGGAGGAGGGGAGATGGGGGGAGGTGAGGAAGGGTAAAGAGGGATTACATGTTGATGGAAGGAGACTTGGCTTGGGGTGGAGAACACACAATACAGTGGACAGATGGTGTGTGGTGGAACTGTACACCTGAAACCTGTATAATTTTGTTAACCAGTGTCACCCCAATAAATTCAATAAAAAAGAGAAATTAAAAAAGGGAGTCTACCTTTTCTGCCCTCCAAATTCAACACATCTCCTCTACCCCCAGGGATCCACCCTAATAACACATTCACTTCCCAGGCTACACTCCAGGATCGTATAAGTGTCTAACCATATACTATATATCTAAAATGAATATAATGTTGAATGTCAACTGTAGTTTAAAATTTTCTTAATTTATTTTTAAAAATAATAAAACTAATATGTAAAAAACCCAGCGCTGGTATGCCGGCTTTGATTACTAACGCTTCGCATGCTCTGCCACCCCTCTCACCTGGAGGTTGCCAATGCGGCTGTGCTTAAAAACCCGTTGCAGTATGTATATCTGCAGTCAGTTCTGCTATAATGCTTGCTTTGAAAATGCAGATTTATTCCAATGGTGACTGAAAAATTAGAGAAAATTTTAGCACAACACCCGTTTCACATTTGCTTATGCTAATTTCATCACTAGGCCAACACAGAAAACTGTACCCAACTGAACTGAGCCACACATGAATCAATAAAACACATGAATGCACATGGCTATTAAGAACAGGGAGCTCTACATTTGCTCTTCCATTTGCTCTCCCCACTTTCTACCTGTGCTCTTCCAACTTTCCATCTCATTTCAGGTAACCTTCCAATAACTCCAAAATGGCAACCCTGCTGACTGACCACGTGACCACATGCATTGCCCTCTTTCTCTCTCTCCTCCTTCCACTCAGCCTATTTTGTACAGTATTCCCTCACTTATCGTGCGTATTACATTCTAGATGCCCCCGTGAAGCAGGAACCTGACATTTATTCTACACTCTTAAACCTACGTAACTTTAACAACATGCATATACAGTACTGCAAAATCCCATGATATAGTGAAAAATCCACGATAAATAATTAAATATAATATTTTTAAAAAATCCCATGATACAGTGAGGCCACGATAAGTGAACTGTAGTATAGAGAGGAAATACTGTATTTTTATTTTTATTTTTTTTGGTCTCTGATATTGTTCTCTCTGTATGTCTCCTTCCCTCACTCTTTTCCTGTCTTTCTATTGTTCTTTTCCTCTGGACCATAGGGTGGCATCCATGGAAATAGGGAGATCATGAATGGAGAACAATTGTAGGAGCACCTACTCCCAGGGACAAGTGAGACATTTTTCAAGGTCAAGTGCCCTATTTATTGTAATATTTAAATATTTCTTCACCATTTCCCCTGGTTAAAACTGTGCTACCATTTTGTATCTATCTATCTGAGCTTTTATTAGATTCTCAAAGGGATCTGTTATTATTCAAAACAGTTTAAAAAGTGTTGGTCTAACTACTTTACCCAGCAAGACTCTAATTTAAAATTGGATAAATAAAGAGCTTCCCAGACAAAAAACAAGCTAAAGGAGTTCATTACCACCAAACCAGTATTACAAGAAATGTTAAAGGGTCTTTTTGAAGAAAAGTAAAAGGAAAAAGAAGAGGGAGAAGAAAGAGGAGAAGGAGAAGGAGTAGAAGGAGGAGCAGAAAAACAGAGGGACATCATTTAAAAATAGCAATAAATACATACATATCATTAATTACTTTATATGTAAGTGGCTTAAATTCTCCAATCAAAAGACATAGGGTAGCTGAATGGATAAGAAAATAAGACCCATATATATACTGTCTACAAGAGACCAACCTCAGAACAAAAGATGCTCAAAGACTAAAAGTAAAAGAGTAAAAAAAGATATTGCATGCAAATAGAAATTTTTCAAAAGCTGGGGTAGCAATACTTACATCTGCAAAAACAGACTTTAAAACAAAGGCTATAATAACAGACAAAGAAAGACTCTACAAAATAGTAAAGGTAGCAATCCAGCAAGAGGATATAACCTTTGTAAACATTTATATACCCAACATAGGAGCACCTAAATATGTAAAGCAAATCTGATGGACATAAAGGGAGATATTGACAGTAATGCAGTCATTGTAAAGGATCTTAACACCCCAGTGACATCAATGGATTGATCTTTCAGAGAGAAAGACTGTTTCTTAACAGTGGTCTTAAGTGATACACTAGATTAAATGAATTTAAGTGATATCTTCAGAGCATCTCATCCCAAAGCAGCAGAATATACATTCTTTTCAGGTGCACATGGAACATTTTCTAGGATAGACCACATGTTAGGACACAAAACAAGTCTTGATAAATTTAGGAAGATTGAAATCATATCAAGTATATTCACTGACCATAATGGTATGAAACTAAAAATCAGAAGAAAATAACTGAAAAACACACAAAGATGTGGAACCTAATTAACATGTTACTAAACAATGAATGAGTTAACAATGAAATCAAGGGGAAAATTATAAGATACCTTGAAACAAATGAAAATGAAAACACAACAACCCAAAATCTGTGTGACATAGGAAAAGCAGCCCTAAGAGGGAAATTCATAGCAATAAAGGTCTATTTCAAGAAATAAGACAAATCTCAAAATTATAATCTAATTTTACAATTAAAGGAACTAGAAGAAGAACAACAAATAATGCCTTAAGTGAGTAGAAGCAAACAAAAGATTAATAAAGATCAGAGCAGGAATAAATGAAACAGAGTGTAAAAACTAATACAAAAGATCAAAGAAACCAAGAGCTGGTTCTTTGAAAAATAAGCAAGATTAAAAAACCCTTAAAAGGATTCATTAAAAAGAAAAATAGAGGGAGGAGCCAAATAAACATAATCAGAAATAAAAAAGAAATAACTACTGACACCAAAGAAATACAAAGGATTGTAAGAAAATATTACAAACTATGTGTCAAAAAATGGGATAATCTGAATGAAATGAATAAATTCTTAGAAACATATAATCTGGAAAACTGAATCAATAAAAATCAGAAAATCAGAATAAACCAGTTACAACTAATGAAATTAAAGCACTAATCAAGACACTCCCAACAAATAAAAGTCCTGGACTGGATGGCTTCACAGGTGAATTTTAACAAATATGCAAAGAAGAACTTACACCTATCCTTCTAAAACTATTCTAAAAACTTCAAGAGGAGGGAAGACTCCCAAGCTCATTTTAGAAGACTCGTCGGCAGCCGTCCGTCTCGAGAGACGATGGTGTAGCTTCTTAAGAGTCTATCTGCACCGCCGAGAATGGCTATGCAGTCCGACTCGGGAGTGACACGGTATCTGTCTCCTCCCGTGTTAAATCGACATCTTGCGATGACGCTGGAGTGTCCTCTCCAGTGAAGCTGAAGCTACAGAGCCTGGGCAGGGTGATATGGAGGGTCTGCTGTTGCCCATGCAGCAGACCCCCCCTCTCTTCGCAGCTGAGGGATCCAAGGGAAAGACGGAGTCAATACAGCTTGGCTTCAGGTGCGCCGCAGGAGTTGCCGATGTTGACTACAACATCAAACCGCCTTAGGGACTCGGGCTCCGGATTTTCTGTCGGGGTTTACTCCCTTAGCCTTTCCCCTGAAGAGGTATGCCGCAAGGCAGCGGAGGTTTTTTGGAGTCAGAGTTTTCCTTCTCTGATGTGCCCTGACTGGAAGATCGAACCAGCGACACTTAGCTCGCAGGCCGACGCTCAATCCACTGAGCCAAACCAGCCAGGGACAAAACCAGATAAAGACACTACAAAGATAGACAATTATAGGTCAGTATCTCTGATGAACATAGATGCTAAAATCTTCAACAAAACATTAGCAGACTGGATCCAGCAATACTTTTAAAAGATCATACACCTTGATCAAGTGGTTTTATTCCAGGGATACAAGGTAGGTACGATATCTGAAAATCAATAAATATGACACACCCATAAGCAAAATGAAAAATAAAAATCATGATCATATCAATAGATTGAAAAAAAACATTTGATAAAATCCAGCATCTATTTATGACAAACACTCTCAGCAAAGTGAGAATAGAGGGAACATACCTTTACAAAATAAAGTCCATATGTGACAAACCCACAGAGAACATCATATTATTGGGCAAAAACTATGTGTTTCTCTTAAGATCAGAAACAAGACAGGAAAGTCCACTTTCACCACTCTTGTTCTACATAGTGCTGGAAGCCCTAGCTACAACAATCAGACAAAAAGAAGAAATAAAATGTATCCAATATGGAATGAAAAATTTAAGACTGTCATTTGCAGATGACATGATACTCTATATAGAAAAACCTAAAGATGCCACCAAAAAACTACTAGAACTGATAGATGAATTCAGTAAAGTAGCAGAATACAGAATAAATATCCAGAAATCAGCTGCATTTTTATACACCAATAATGAACTATCAGAAATGCAAACTAAGAAAACAATCTCATTTACAATTGCATTAAAAATAAAATAAAATAACTAGGAATAAATTTAGCCAAAGATGTAAAAGACCTGTGCTCAAAAAATTATAAAACACTGAAGAAAGAAATCCAGAAGATACAAGAAAGTGGAAGCATATACTGTGTTCATGAATACAAAGACTTAACATCATTAAAATGTGCATACTATGCAAAGCAATCTATAGATTCAATGCAATTCCTATCAAGATACTAGTGGTGTATTTCACAGAACTAGAACAAATATTCCAAAAATTTATATGTAACCAAAAAAGACCCTGAATAGGCACAAAAATCTTGAGAAAGAACAAAGATGGAGGTGTCATGCTACCTGATCTGAAGCTATGCTACAAGACCATAGTAATCAAAACAGCATGGTACTGGCATAAAAAAAGACATATAGATCAATGGAACATAATAGAGAGCCCAGAAATAAACCCACACTTCTATGATCAATTAATATGTGACAGAAGAGGCAAGAACATACAATGGGGTGAAGATAGTCTATTCCATAAATGGTGTTGGAAAAATTAGACAGATACAAGGGAAAAAAAAAAAATGACTTGTGCTTTTGCCGGGCCCTGGGCGTCCCGGAGGTTCATTCTTGCGCGGGACCCGGGAGCCCGCGGACGGGCCACGATGAGCCTGATCAAGAATATGCAGGAGGTGATGAAGACCATCAGCAGTGTCCCCAGCTTTGATAGAGTTTTGGAAAAGGTGACTCTCATCTCCGCCGCCCCGGGAAAGGTGACCTGTGAGCTGAAGGTGCAGGAGGAGCACACCAACAAGATGGGCACACTGCACCGAGGGCTGACGGCCACGCTGGTGGACAGCATCTCGACGTTGGCGCTGCTCTGCACCGACAGGGCCCTGCCGGGCGTCAGCGTGGACATGAACATCACGTACATGTCCCCTGCCAAAACTGGAGAAGACGTCATCATCACGGCACAGGTCCTGAAGCAAGGCAGGACGCTGGCCTTCGCCTCCCTGAACCTGACCAACAAGGCCACGGGGAAGCTGGTGGCGCAGGGCAGACACACCAAGCACCTGGGGAGCTGAGGCCCGCGCGGCGAGGAGCACCAGGTGGAAACCTGACCTAAGTGTAACCTGCCAAATAAATTAGCACAACCAGGAGCCCAGAAGTGCTTTCTTTAAGAGCACAGAGACCAAGTGAGGTACAGGGTGGGGGTGCCTTTATTTTTTCCCGTTAAGCCTCTTCAGTTTTAGTTTTTAATCATATGGATGAAGAATTCTTAACTCAGCCTTTTGAAAACGCAGGAAAAGCAAGAGACTAGCAGGACCACTTTGAGACAGGGTTACCTTCAGACCGAGCGCTATTAAGCTAAAGGAGAAACAAACTGATGGTCAGTCCTTGGTGGATCTTAGGTCCTTCTCAGCTCGAAAATGCCACCCATGTTCTTTTAAAACCCAATTTCAAGATTATGGAACTTCAAAATTCACAGACCATCGCCCACATTGGAAAGCTGACTGCGCCAGGCGGCCTGACAGTCCTCAGCAACGCTGGAGGCGCAACACGCTGGGACGCGGGGGACAGTCTGTGGATGCGCCCTGTGCCGCGGGTCTGTTACGGGACTGGCGTGTTCTCTTAGCCCCCTTTCCAGCACTTAGAATAAAACCATGCGGCTCCTGAACCTCGCAGACCACAGGACCTAAAAGACCGAGTTCACCAACTGTCCAGTCCGTTTCTCAAAGCCCTGCTGCCTGCAGCACTCTGTTCTCAGCGTTAGACTTATGCATCAGGGCGTCCCAGTGAGTATCACGGCCCAAGAGCCAGAAGGCAAAAGGCCACTTTACATAAATCCGGAAATGCAGTCAACACTGAAAGGCTGGGTCTTTAGACCCATCAGAAACAGAACTGCCCGACAGTGACCCTCTGGAGTGAGCCTGGGAAGGGAGTGAGGTCCCTGGCGCTGGGCGCTGGCCAGGATGCATCTGCAGCGTCTTCACCAGGAGAAACATCACTCAGATGCCTGATGAGAGACCTTCTATCTCAAGGGTGAAGCCAAAGACTATATGCACAACCCATGGACATGAACTAAGGGGGGTGGGACTGCTGGAGGGAAGTGGGGTGCTGGGTAGGGGGGAGCAAAGGGGAAATTGGGACAACTATAACAGCATAATCAATAAAATATACTTTAAAAAAAATGAAATTAGACCACCTTCTTACACCAAACACAATGCTAAACTCAAAATGGATTAAAGTCTTACATGTTAGACTCGAATCCATAAAAACCCTAGAAGAAAACATAGGCAGCAAAATCTTGGGCATCTCTTGCAGGGATATTTTTTCTGATTACTTCTTTGGGCAAGCAAAACAAAAGAAAAAAATAAACAAATGGGACTACATCAAACTAAAAAGTTTTTGCACAGCAAAGGAAACCATCAACAAAATGAAAAGACAATCTAATGATACATCTGTTAGGGGGTTAATATCAAAAATTTATAAAGAACTTATAAAACTCAACACCAAAAAGTCAAATAATCCAATTTAAAAAACAGGCAAAGGGCCTGCACAGACACTTCTCCAAAGAAGACAAATGATCAATAGACATATGAAAAGATACCCGGGTTCACTAATCACCAGAGAAAAGCAAATTAAAATCACGATGAGATATGACCTCACACTTGTCAGAATGGTACCCTTGTGCACTTTTTGATAGGAATGCAGATTGGTCCAACCACTGTAGAAAGCAGTATTAAGTAACCTCAAAAAATTAAAAATGGAACTACTTTATGACCCAGTGACTTCACTTCTGAGAATTTATCTGAAGAAACCTGAAACACTAACTTGAAAGAATAGATGCACCCCTATGTTCACTGCAGCATTATTTACAATCGCCAAGATTTGGAAGCAGCCCAAGTGCCCATCAGTAGATAAGTGGATAAAATGCCATGGTACATTTACACAATGGAATACTACTCAGCTGTAAAAAAAAAAAAGAAAGAAAGAAAAGAAAAACCAGGAAATCTTACCCTTTGATACAGCATGGATGGACCTGAAGAACATTATACTAAGTGACATAAGCCAGTCAGAGGAAGACAAATACCATATAATTTCACTTCATATGTGGAAACTAATGAACAAACTGAACTAACAAACGAAATAGAAACAGACTCATAGATACAGAGAACTGACTTGACAGCTGTCAGAGGGGCGGGGGATTGGGAGGCTGGGTGACAAAAGTAAAGGGATTAAGCAAGGAAAAGAGCAAAAACTTACAGACACTGACAACAGTATGGTGATGACCAGAGGGAAAGGGATGTGGAGGCCATAGAAGAGGGTAAAGGAGTTATAAATGGTGATGGAAGGAGACTTGACTTGGAGTCAGTCAACACACAACACAATATACAGATGATGTATTATAGAATTGTACTCCTGAAACCTATATAATTTAATTAACCAATGTAACCCTCCAAAAAATAAAATTTTTAAAGAAATAAATAAAAATGAAAAGCTAAATAAACAAAGAAAAAAATTAAAATAAACACAAAAGCTGATGGTCTGAGGTCTGCTCAACAGAAATGTGAACCATATATGTAACATTATTGAGTAGTAAATAAGTAAGAAGAAAGAGAAATTAATTAAAAGAAAATAATGTCAATAAATTTTATTTAACCCAACATAAAAAATATAAATAGTTTAGTCTATTTTTTTGTACCATGTACATCATAATGTACAACAGATTTCAAGAGCACACCAGTCACACATGGCTAATTGCTGCCATTAATCGTCTGGGTCTAAAAGATTATAGGCCTCTGATGGGGAGAGGATAGAAGGCAAAAAAGAATATAGCAGTTTACTTCTTTTTTCTCAGATAATATAAACAAGACTAAAAGATAGCTTTGGTTAAAGAAAGCCTGAAGTAAATCCAGCAGCCTTGCATGCTTCCTAGCCCGATTTAGATTAATGCCTTGCTTACTGTCAGAATTGGATGTGGTCCAAGGGTGGGGAAAATGCACATCCATCTAAACATATAATCTATTCCAAGTGGAACCGTTGGGAAATATAGAGGGAATTTTCTTTTTCCAAACTTCTTCTGGACTATGAGCATATGAACACTGTTTTGACTAATAGTTCTAACAATATGAAGCATAGTTTTAAAAACAGCTTTCAAAAACATAACAAGGAAAAAAACACATTTAATTTTAAATTGATTCATATAGGAACAAAAATTAATGAGTTTATTCATAAAGAGACCAGTTCATAAAGAACCATTTTAGAAACATAGGCTTTCAGTGAAAGGTCTCTACGTTCAGTTGTTTCAAAGTATCAATTTAATCAGCAGCAAAACACTCACATAGATTTTTTGAAAATTTTTAGGTCAATTCATTCTTCAAAGGAAATAGTATACAAAAGCCAAATATGTAAAACCAAAGCTCTCTTCCGTCCCCAACCCTCATGTGATAACTCAGTGGGTTTGCTAGAGCTACAGAAAGCATTATTGAAAAAACACCTTCTACAGCTCTGTCATTTGGAATAATATGACTACAAAATTAAGTTAAGTATTTAGGGAAATGAAAAGATCTAGGGGAAAAAGTCTTACATTTAAGAAACTTAAAATATATCTCTGAAGAGCTAAAACTAAAAACAAATACATAAAAAATTAGAGAATTATGGGAGATGGATGGTAAAGGTAAAAGTTGTTTAAAGAAGGGGTGTTCTGGTCTCTTTAATCCTTAACCTTTAATGCAGACTGACTTTATAAGTATACTAAGAAAGGATTAGCACATACATCATGGTTTGAGTAGCAAAGGGCATGACCCTCCCCTCCCCAACCCCCCGCATTCAATCATATCTCCTAAATATCGTACTTTGGGGCATTTATCTACATAGCCTGTAGGTTCTAACAGAACATACACCCATGTATGTACACCCTCTCCAGACTAAGGACAAAAGAATGTTGCAGTACATTGGGGCCATTATCAGATCAGCCTTGACCCTGACTACACATATCCCACGATCCAGAACAGGCGTCCTGCCATGAATCCTCCTGACCTCAGAGCCCAGCCGTAGGAATCAAGTCTTGCCTTTACTTTGATTCATTGTCTGGTATTCCAGGTGCTCCAGCATCAGGGCCCTAAAATGTGTGCATTCTCAATTTAGCCACAGCCCCAAGACTCATCCCTCTCCCTACTCTTCCAGAGCCAGAAATCCCATACCTCAACTCCAAATGCTGTGACTGGATCTCCGCTGTTTGAGACGACTTCTCCCTAACACTGTCACTTGCCTAAATCTCTACTTGGTGTTTTGCCAGGGTGTTAGGATGATCTAACTATGGTATCTAGCCCATCAAGGGTGGGTAAAATTGGTTTACGAGATCTGCCTTTCTGCCCTGTTATTTTCTTTCTCTGTCACCATTCACCCCTCACAAAGATGATTTCTGACAGGAGAGCAGTTCTCCATCAAGGAAATACAGCTCTTGTTCTTCCTTGCTGGACAGCACCTCCCCATTCTTTATTGCCTAGTGCTTGGAGCTCTCTTTAATTCTCCTTTCCATTTCCATGGACCTGACCATTTTCTAGAGGTGACCCTTCTCTAGTCTATTTTATTTTCCTGCAAGCCCTCTCCCTGAAATCTACCATAAAAAAAATGCCTCCCTTGAAAGCTTTTAGATTCTCCAGAGCTCCTTTCTGAATGCATAAATCCCTAGGGGAAATAGTTTCATTTTCTCTATCAGTATCATAACTGACATCAACTAAAGGCAAAGTTAGTAGTAGGAGTTGAATATGTACTGGCAGAATTTCACATTAAACACCTTTAAGACATAGAATACAGTACATAACACAGAGTATGATAAAGATTTAGGAATGATTTATGGCAAATATTTGATAAATAACTAGTATATATGGCTCAACATACTCTGATCCATGAAAGTTAGGATTAACAGAAAACAAATTGATGAATTCAATAAATTCTAAGACTCTTTAAAGTTTAGCTATCAATATTAATTAAATCAAGCAATTTCCAAATATCTTTTATATAAGAAGGCATAGATTTCAGTAATGATTCTGAAGAAGGTGTTTAAGAAAAAAACATAATTGTCCAGTGATAATTTCACTCCCTCATCAGTTTTGTTTACCAGTGTGATGTGCTAATAGCCAACTGACAACTAGATCAAGTTACTGAGATTTAACTATACAATTTAATCCCTACCTCCAAAATACCTTTAAAAATAGTTATGTTTTATGTCCTACTTTATGAAATAAGAAAAAAGAAATTCACTTTAGGAATTACAATTATCTAATTCAACTTCAGTATCACTATTAATTGTTAGGAAAGAATCCATTTTCGCAAATTACACTGACACTTGCTGTCAATCCGGGGCAAAATTTTGTATGTGGAAAGGGTTTTTGAAGATCAAAGAATCATCATAATTTTCTTTTCATCCTCCCAAGCTGGCCAGCTAATTGTTTCAGAAAAACCAGCAGAGGGAGCACCAACCATTGTTTTTTTATATGTGCTCTTAAAAACAAAAGGGGCTGTCTTTTCCTTTGTGGATTTTTAGACACTTTACCAAGATTGGCAAAACCTTTGTAAAGTACAAATATTATTTGTGACTGATAAATTTTCTTGTTAACTGTTTATATTAAATCAGTATTGAAACATTTTCTTTATTAATATGTTAATTAAGAAAGTAATACATGTTTGTTGTACAAAGTGAAACAAATTAGAAAGAAAAAATAAAAGTTAATAAGTTACTGCCTCCCCTAAGATCCTGGCATGTATATGCTCATAATTTCCTTATTAAAACAAGTAAAAACAATTATTATTTTTTTATTTATATCCTCCATGTCATTTTTTAATTGCTTGTTTTTTCTTAAATGGGGTTACACTAAAAAAGCCTACCTCTAGGTAGCAAAATAACATAAAACATTCATGAGTATACAGTGGATTCAATAGGAAATATCAAATAAACACAATGTCACGCCATATAAAAACCATGTACATACAGAAGATCAAAAGCACATAACACAGAAATGATATCACTGCCTGCCGAATGAAAAAACCTTTACAAATATTAATGGATGTGTCCACCTGGAAAAAGAAATAAGCAAGCCAGAATATATACTGCCCTTCTTAAAATGTCAAATGGGATACTATGTAAATTAATTTCTGGTTGACAATTCGTGTTATTGATCTCTTCACAAAACAAAATCTAAAAAGAAAAACAAGGTAGCAGCAACAAAACTCAACCAGCCAAGGTTTTTAAAAAGTGAAATGTATTAACACATTGTTGACCGCCAATTTTATACAAAAGCTACCCCATTTCACTGGCTATTTTTTCATAACTGAATACGAAGATGAAACAATTTACAAAATTTGTTTACAAAATCCTATATTACTCTCAGTTTTAAGAATTGTATGATCTAATGCAAGTGCCAACACAAGTTAACTCATTGTTGGTCAACAACGTTTGGGCTTGAAAACACAAGTTTTTTCGTGACCAGTCAACAATGTGTGAAAATGCATTCTTCAAAATTCACAGTAGTTCACATAGTCCAATAGAAGTAATGGATAGACAAATCGCTTTCCACTCAAAACTACCCTCTACCGCAGAATTTAAGTGAAAAAGAAAAAGCACATAGCCATTGGTGGCCAGAAGAGGCGCTCCATACCATCCCGTTGAGAGAACCCCTGAATGTCCCTATAGGTTTCTGCTCTTATCCAACCCCATCTCCTCGCGAAGAGAACCTTCTAAATGCGAGGCCCCAGGACCCAGACACCCGCCTAGCCAGCGGGTAGCTGTCTTTGACGGGTCATCTTTCCGAACCCAATAAATTGGCAGAAGCTTCCATAGCCCCCGCCCCTCCCCATCTACTCAACTCAGAGCGCCTTCCTTTTCTTTTCTCTCTGTACACCCACTTTGTACACAGCCTATTAGAGGTGCTCTTCATCTCCGCCGATTTCTGTGCACCTTTATCTGATAGCATGTGGCCATGTAGGAAACCTTGCAGGGATGGATGGAAAGGGAGAGGGAGACAGAGAGAGAAAGAGGAAAAGAGCAAAAGGAAAGTGTGGAGAAAAAAACTGACCAGGGTAGAAGGGGAAACTCCCTATATACAGGATTATCGAGAGAATTATTTCTGGGAATGGGGAGTAATTAGTCAGCTGTGGTTTCCTTTCCATCTCCCCAAAGGCCAAAATAGGTCATTCTTTCAGATTTCTTTTTCCTTTTGCTAAGGACTTTAAGCATTAAAATACCTTTCAATAACCACACCTTCGTGATAAAATAAGAGAACACCACATAGTGATCCTCATTTGATACTCGAGGAAAACTGAGGAATGGAGAGGTCAAAAGCCTGGCTCAATGTCACAGGAAAGGCAGTTGCAAAGTTAGGATAAGACGCAGGGTTCTTGACTCCAGCCCTTTACCTTATCCACAAAGTCAACACAAGCAGTCTAGATTTGTTATCTCGCCCCCTTCTTTCTCAAAGGCTGAGTGACAAAGAGTGCTTAGTGTGATACTGAGTGTAAATGACAGCACAGGAAGTCCATTCTCAGGGCAAGCTGTGAGACTGGCAGCTGAACGAGAGGCCAGAAAGCAAGTCTGTACAGAGCACTTTTCAGGCTACACTCACTATCTGGCCCCTACAGTGGCCAGAGTCCACAGAGCCAAGGGGAGGGGTTGCGAGGCTGCGTGAGGACACCAGCAGGTCCAGAGTCCACTTAACTCATCAATTCCTGAGCATCTCTTAGCAACACAAAAGGCTGTGACTTCAGGAGAAAGACACCCTTACCTATTTCATAGTATTTTAAATATAATATTTATATTCACCTATGAATTATATAATCATTTACGAACCATACATAAAATTGCTGTGCCAATTTTCAGAAACACTGTTTTCTGACATGGTAGTAACCTCAGATTTCAACTCCTTGAAACATGTTGATACAGTTCTCAAGGAATTCCATCCAGTCACGTATTACATGTTTGAAGCTTAAATGCTGAAAGTAAAGAAGTGTTACATCAAAACAGGTTTAGTATGAATATCAACCATATACGGAAGAAACATTTATATGAAAACCACACCTACTGCTGAATTCACAGTTGCATCGGCCAAGACATGGTATAGATACAAAGTGAGTTAGTTTAGCTGTATAGCTAAAGGTTGATTTATTTGTGCTATCGTGGCATTTTCGTTTACTTCAAATACAAAAGAAAAAGTGAAAAAAGAATAGAAATAGAAAAGAAGCTGACAGTGACCTAATTCTACTGCAAATACAATTTCATTATTATCTTTCTGTAAACATAACTTTCATTGCAAGAATTTTATTACAAATGGATAATATCTTTAACAAAATGAGTGAGAAAACTAAATGTGTCATACTTTTTAAAATTTATTAAATAGTAATCAAATTATTGTGTGAAAGATGTTTTACATAATGTTAATATCTCAACATTGACTGTTTAATTATATTTAAATAGATTGAACTAGACATAGTGTGCTAAAATCTAAGATCCTCTAATACATTTCTTTTTTAATTCTAAATGTCCACAAGTTGTGAAAAGTTAATGTCTTAATCTATATACTCTGATAGATCATAAAATATTTTCACTTAGAAATGGATTTCTGTTTGAATACCAGGCATCTATTAAGTAAAGAGAAACAGCAATCATCACAAAAGGGAATTGTTTTATATTATTTACTTACACTTATATTTCTAATTATTGGTAAGGTCAGTCAGAGGCTGGCAGATTTTTCCAGAATTTGGACAGCAAACATATTCAAGGAGGGAAAGATACACTCAAAGACAAACGCAAAGAGAGACACAAAGAGACAGAAAAAGTCCAAAATGTACTTGCTTAAAATACCAGACTACTTCAGCTGGGACATGTGCACTGGCCTGGGGTTCCTAAGTCAACAACCAAAGAAAAACTGCCTTGTCATCAGAATTCCAAAATATATAGATCTCTTGAGAAACAGATATGTGGAGCTGTACATCTAAATCCAAACTCTCTGTGGAAGAAAACAAATTTCAGCTGCCCCATAAACAGAGCAACTTGAGCGATAAATTAGAAACTACACCAAAAATATTCTAAGGACGAGACAGTGAACTCGCTTTCCTTTCAAAAATGGGGAGAAAACAGATAAGGGCCACGCACTGCAGCAAACAGAATGCAAAAAAGAAAAGCCTAAATAAAAAAGACCGATGAAAGCATAACATTAAAAAGAGAAGTGTTTAGCTGTTAAATCATCCAAATTGCTTTGCCAAATTTTGACATGCTTGATTTCCTGTAGTAAAAATCTTTTTTTTTTTTTTTTTTTTGTCTTTGAAAAAAAAGTGAGGAAAAATAACCAGCTGTTCCTTGTATAGTTCAGGAAACAAGTTTGATTTATTACTTTAAGGTTATTTTTGAATAAGCTGCTTGTGGCAGCCAGAGTGCAAGAAAAGTCACTGAGGCCTGTCCACTTGAAGGGCTCAAACTGTTTCCTGAACAGTCCTCCTTCACTCCGCACCTCCGACGGCTATTATTGACAACGTGTGACTGGGGCCTTCCAGGATTTTAAAACAGCAGGGGTCCCGGCCAAACAATCGGGCTGTCAATTACCTTTTCCCCTGTTGTGAAAAAGGGGCCCAAGACAATGCAACTTCTCAGCGGGGACTTGTGCAGCTCTGAGTATGTAACCCACGCTTGCACCGTTCCGCATTCAAAACCCAGTAAATGGTTGGTGCCTTCACTTTTGTCTGTGTGTGTCAATTTAAACCAGAATTACTACAAGGTAGATGTCCCCATGGAAGGATTTTTAAGTTCTTGATAGGGCAAAAGTGACTGTGTGCATTGGTGTGTGTGTGTCTGTGTGTTTCTAAAACCCAAAGTGACTGTGTGCATTGGGGTGTGTGTGTGCGTCTGTGTGTGTGTGTGTGTGTGTGTGTTTCTTAATAAAACCCAAATGCACACAAAGAGCGCCCCGCTCCCAGCCCCCTTCAGTAGGCTTGTCCTCCGGGAACGCCCAGCCCTCTCTACCTATATTGTGGCTTTAAAAACTTCCTGTGGGCATTAATGACTTGCTGTGAGGACTGTCCATCATCCCGCCCCTTTGTCCGGCAGTCACTTCCATTCCGAATTTGACTGACTGAGGAAGCCTGAGTTATTTGTAAAGAACAACAAGGCTTTTCATTCATAATTTTAGTAGGGGGACAGGGTGCTAATGACTGCGCTTGAATAACTAGGCACTGTGGTATTCAAGGCAGGAAGAAGGCCGACCAGCTGCCAACGGAGGGAAGAGCAGGACGTAGGTGAAAAGTGCTGGTTAAAAAGCCGAACAATGATACGAGGATCACACATGTATACAAATAAGGTTTTTAAAAGGTGAGACAATGAAAAAGATGGAAACAGAAAAGAGGGCAGGGAAAGTCTAACAGGATTTCATTAGCTTTGGGGTCAAGTTACATGGCAGAGTTTACAGAATCCGAAACCCATAAAGTGTCTACAGAGGAAGTGATCTTTTCTTCCACTGCTAGTTCTCCTACAAAAACAAAAAAGTTAAAAAAAAAAAAATGGTAAAACTGGTTTTCACTCTCTTTTGCTACCTTTCATATGTTCAGACAAAGAGAGTTTGTTTTCCAGGGTACTCAGCTTAACAATCAAGTCTGGGTTCCAAAGAGCTTACTTTGGGGGTCTATAGACAATTTTATGTGCATGCAGCATAAACATAATATATAATAATTTTACATACTTGCTACTTCCAAGGAGAATGTGTAAAAAATGTACATTTCTGGTTGAATTTAACTATTGCAAAGTACTATGAGATTTTTCTTGCTAAAATAGTAAAATTGTGCTTTGGAGTTTTTAAGTAGGAAATTAGAAGTATCATTTTTATTGTATGATTTTACACAGATTTATATTAAAAATTCAAAGTAATATCGCTGCACATTTTTAATCTACAGCAAATTAGCAGGATACAAACTGCTTTTTCCAAAACAGATTCCATAAGCGAAGAATGTCTCAATCATTATTGGAAGATTTTTACTATGTCTATTGTTCAAGCAAGTCAAATAAAGGTTAAATTGAACTATAACCAATACTGATTTATGTAGAGATAGGCAAAAATAAATTGTCAGGCAATGGGATTTCATAGCTCTATCTTGATTGAATCAATTAGGACTATTGGTCTTCGAAGCACTTAGGGCTATTGAGGCCCAAGGTCAAAGTTCAGACTCTCTCTGGGTGTTTACTTAGCTCCATTTTCCTAGGTCATAAACCAACACAACAAACATTGTTAAAAACTGAGGAGCTAACCACAACCACTATTCAGTTAAAATCCATTATCTCATTTTATTCTGATAACCATTCTGTTCTGAGCAGTGAGGAAACTGAGGCATGGAGACACTTTAATAACTTCCATCTGTTTCCACCTGACTACTCAATAAAGGCAAAGGACAGAGAACATACTCCTGGAGTGTTCCAAAACTAACCTAAAAGTCTCAAGGGAATTTCTCCTTTTTCGTTGTTGTTATTGTTGTTGGCTATGTTTTAAGAATGTAAGTGGATGGAAATAGTTAAGTGGACCACATTTATCTTGTGGCTTCCTGTGTCCCCTAGTAATCTCCACAAATCCTTAGTTTTTTTCCCCCAGCTTTATTGAGGTGATGATTTGATATATGTATACATTTTGAAATGATTTCCAAAACAAATTAATTAACACATCCATCACCTCACATAATTCCTTGTATGTGTATGTGTGTAAGAACACTTAAGATCTACTCTTTTAGCAAATTTCAAGTATATGATATAGTATTATTAACTATAGTCACCATGCAGTATACTAGATTCTTAGAAATTATTCATCCTATAACTGAAAGTTTGTATTTTTTTACCAGCCTCTTCCCATTTCCCCCATCCCCTAGCCTCTGGCAGCTACCATTCTACTCTCTGTTCTGAGAATTTAAATCCTTAGGTTTTTGAGAACAGCATTTTAAGGAACTTGGCCCAAGACTTAGAATTATTGATTGGTTGAAAGTTCATTCACATCCTGGTGAGTCTAGAGTCAAAAGCAAGTGAGTATCACTACACTCTTCCATGTCCCGCCCCTTGGTTCCCAAAGCTCAGGCCTCAGTTCCATGAATAACAAACAGATGCCATGAGTAGCCAGGCCAATGCCCCGGCCAAACCATGAAGTAAGTGTCTGTGGTTTTTCAGCCCAGACTTCCCTTTCAACAGCCTTTGTCGTCTCACGTGGAGGTAAATGTTAATAACTCTGGAGAACAAAAAAACTTAGATTTCAAGATTTGATGATTTCTGTGTTATAAATAAATTCATCATGGCTGATTTTCAAATGTAATAATATTACTAAATGTGGAGATGAAACAAGATAGCCAGCTCTTTCAAACAAGAGACTTGATCTTCATCTATCCATATTTTGTTTGGTGTCTACTCCATTTTCTGATCTTGTTCTCAGTGAGTTATGAATCTCTATTATAATTGAATTATAATAATATAATAATTTTCAGTTATTGAAGATTTATTACAAATTGGACCTCTTCTAAAGCTCAACAGGTATTATTCATGTAATCCTCACACCAACGCTCAAAGGAAATATTTTTATCTCCAACTATGGATGAGGAAACTATGGCAGTTGGAGACTAAAAAATTCAGTTTTGAGAATATAACCAAAGAAATCCAAAATACTAATTTGAAAGAACATAAGCACCCCTACGTTCATTGCAGTGTTATTTACCATCACCAAGATATGGAAGCAGCCTGAATGTTCGTCAGTAGATGAGTGGATAAAACAACTATGGGTCATTTACATAACGGAATACTACTTGGCTATAAAAAAGAAGAAAATTTTACCCTATACAACTGCATAGATGGACCTGGAGAACATTAGGTTAAGTGAAATAAGCCAGTCAGAGGAAGACAAATACCATATGATCTCACTTATATGTGGAATCTAATGGACAAACTAAACTAGCAAGTAAAATAGAGACAGACTCATAGATAGAGAACAGGCGGTCAACTATTGCAATGGTGGCGGGGGGGCGGGGTTAAGGGTTGAAAGGATCAAGCAAAAAGGAAAAAGGGCTCATAGACATGGACAACAGGGTGGTGATTACAGGGGCAAAGAGGGTATAAAGGGGTTAAGTGGTAATGGAAAAAATACAATAATTTTTTTTTTAATTTATACAAGGCCCCCACCTAGATCAACATAAATCAGACTGTGTGTGGATTTTTCTAATCTTCCCATGAAATTCCAATATCCAGCCAAGGTTTGAGAACCACTGACCTAGGAAACAAAGCAGGAACATTTGCCAGTTGAAAAACTATGTCATAACTTTCTAATTGAATGTGGCTAACTATATGCTAGGTCTTGGATAAAAGTCAACTCACACTTCTATTTGGTTGTGCAGACACACTCACTATACATGAAAAACCTCTGTAGAAATGAATAAAGGGAAAATGCTGACAATCTTCAGGATGTGATACAGATTTTCTAAAAAGTACTCTGAATGTAAATATCTCAATAAGTAAGGGAGCAGATTTTGAAATGATTATCTAACTTTAATTTCAAATATTCTGATATTGTTATTTACTTAATTTGCTTAATTTGGGGTCATGAGATAAAATATGAGACATATTATATTTATTTAAAAACTATTTGCTATTTATCTGAAATGCAAATGTGACTGAATGCTCTGTATTTTTATTTGTTGAATCTGGAAATCCTAGCTTAATTAGGGCTAGAATTTTCATGCTTTGAATAAAAACTCAAGTATTATTTTTATTACTTCTCACCATCCAAACTTCTCCACACTCCAAATTTGGTCTAGTGATTATACCAATGAGCAAGATGACTTTACTATTTATTTATTGAATTAATTTCCAATGATTTTGGTCCTTAATATTAAATTATAGAGACTTCCAGTCAAGATGCTGGTGTAGGTAAACATGGCTTGCCTCCTAACACAACTACATCAAAATTACAACGAAACTATAGAACAACCATCAGAACCATCAGAAATTGAGCTAATGGATATCCTACAATATGGAATTAAAGAAGAAACCACATTGAGACTGGTAAGAGGGGCAGAAACATGGAACAGGCTGGTTCTAAACCCACATGTGACAAATAAAAGGGATATCTCAGAAGCAAGGGGTCCCAGCCCCACACTAGACCCCCAGACCAGGGTTCTGGTGCCAGGAAAATAAGTCTGCATAAATTCTGGCTGTAAAAGCCAGCAGAGATTGAGGCTGTGGAAGACAGAAACTTCTGGATCCCAGGCAGTTCCCCTTAAAGGGCCCTTAAACAGACTTACTTGGACTCACTCCCTCTGAGCTCCAGCTTAGGGGCAGCAGATTGAAAGGCATCACAGACATACAGGGAGGAACTGAATTGTCCAGCATCAGGGCGAAAGCTGGGGTCAGCTTTCTCCCAGACAGAAGTGCTTACAGAGGTCCTTGTTCCTTTTCTGAGCCCTCCCCTCACAGAGCCACAGAGGCAACAGGAAGGCACCATATCTGAGACTCCGTTAACCTGGCTCATATTGTTTGTCTCACCTTGGCGATTCTCTGAGGCCCTGCCCTACCCAACTTTCAGGCCCACCCAAGCCATTTACAGTGGCTTTTCCATAAGAATGGCTTGTTTTGGCCCATGCTTCAGATTTTCCTAAATTTTCTCAAACGAGCAGCATCTGGCTTCAGCCAGCCCCACTACTCACTAAGTTGCCCCAGGCCCAGCACTAGCAGCAGCTGGCCTTGGTTTACAACTTAGTTTCACCTGGGCATCTCCACACCCAGCACAAGTAGCAGCCATCCACAGATCACTTTGTAGTAGCTTATGTTGTGTGACCCTGGACAGAACACAAGAGATGGCTGACCTTGAATGTGCCAATAGCAACAGGAGAGGGTGTACACAGCCCATACAGTGGGTGCACCTTGATTACCCAGCTTGGTTAATAGGAGAGGCTGAGACACTGCACCCTACAGGACACCTACTACATTAGGCCACTCTACCAAGCCAGGAAGATGTAGCAGCTCTACCTAATACACAGAAACAAACATAGGGTGGCTGCCAAAATGAGAAGACAAAGAAACACAGCCCAAATGAAAGAACAGGACAACACTACAGGAAAAGAACTAGACAAATGGAGACAAGCAATCTACTAGATGCAGAGTTCAAAATACTGGTTATAAGGATGCTCAGTGAACGTAGGGAGAATTTCAACAGCATAAAAAAGATCCAGTCAGAAACAAAGGATATAATAATTGAAATAAAGAGTAAACTAATTGAATCAACAGTAGAGTAGATGAAGCTGAGAATCACATCAGCAACTTGAAATATAAGGAAGCAAAAAAACAGCCAATCAGAACAGCAAGAAGAGAAAAAGAATACAAAATAATAATAATAATAATAATAAGGGTAGTGTAAGGAGCCTCTGGGGCAACTTCAAGAATACCAACATTCACATCATGGAGGTAATGGAAAGAGAAGAAAGACAGCAAGGAACTGGAAATCTACTTAACAAAATAATGACAGAAAACTTCCCTAACTTGGTAAAGGAAATACACTTACAAGTCCAGAGAGTCAGACATGAAGTAAGGGGGGGATTGCTAGAGGGAAGGGGGATACTGGGTGGAGGGGGGGAAAGGGGAAAAACTTGAGACAACTGTAATAGCCTAATCAATAAAAGATATTTAAATATATATATACTACAGATTTTTGGTAAAACCCCCACTCTATTGTTGAATGCACGCTAACTTACAATTGACATGATTTATAATATCTTCTTAGCTGTAATATTAATGATCACCACACGGAAGATGACTTTTGCTCCTCAGGCACATATCATGAGCCCAGGGTATTTGGTATTATCTTAGATTACAGAAGTATCATGATCTACTAATAATTTGGAAAGTAGTTAAGAAGGTAGAGCGTTAAAACAACTTATTTTAACAATTGTATGAAGCTCTTGGGAAAAGGATGCCAAATATGTGAAGACAGTCATTTGTCTATTGTCTCAAACCCTGGCTGTGCTTGAGGTTGAAATGCTCATATGATGTCTTAAAACAAGATTATTTACTGAAATTCAAATTCAGTATTTTGGCTTCTGTCTAGAACTGCCTTAGCTGAATGCCATTACAAAGTTACAGTACTATAAATACAAGAGTCTTTTGCGTCCACACCCTCAGTATATAGCAGAGAATTTTAGTTTCTTAATAAACCAGTTAAAATTTGTATTGCCAAAATGAGAGGATGACAGATCTGTAAACTGGGGCCTAAAGAAATCAAACAACTGCCCTTCTTAGAGGCTGCCTCCTTCATGAACCTCCTGAACTCCACTCGGGCCAACAAACCCTCAAGCATCAGTAGCACCCAATTGTAACTGCCTTAGGGGATTCCCTCCAATGGCTCTCTAGTATTTTCATGGCTATTTGCCCTCAACTCTTTATTTAGACTGTTAGCTCCTTGCAGTCAGAAACTAAGCAGTTCACATCTGAAACCCACTGAGCAAAGTGATAGAGTCATAGCTCCCAGGCTAAGACCAAAAAGACAAAAATTTGGCCCCTATAAGGCCCCACCATATTGACATTAAATAAGTGAGAGTCCTTGATATATGTTTCCCCCCACCCCAAATGTGGAGATTAGGGCTTGTTACATGGTGTGAGACTCTAAACCTAAGAATTTTGTTTGATTATCATTATTCTGAGTCATGTGCAAATTTACCTTTACACAATTATAATAACTGAACGAGTTTTGAACAATGAAATACAGCATTCGATTATACAACAAATGTCACCGGCA
This sequence comes from Furipterus horrens, assembly GCF_987537825.1. Classification (NCBI taxonomy): domain Eukaryota; kingdom Metazoa; phylum Chordata; class Mammalia; order Chiroptera; family Furipteridae; genus Furipterus; species Furipterus horrens. Next base: position 16,289,789 of record NW_028327182.1, read on the forward strand.
CAGATCATTTGATGTGAATGAATATACACACCCTCCTCCTAACAGGAAATGGAGCTTCAACACCGTTGCAGACACAAATCTCCATCCCCCCCCAAAAGTAGTTAAATTTAGTGCTGGATAAAAGCCCAAATGCGGAAGCCACTCTCAAAGAAGAAGGAACTCACGTTTCCGACACCTCCAGATTTCTTGAACAGGCTATTCAATGAGTAGGCCTTCCAGTCAGAAACAACCACATCAGCCAAATAGGCCAGTCCCTTTTCCCCTAAAGTGCTCTACCTACTTCAAGAAGGTTACATGTGAAGACAAAAATCAATGTAAGGGTAAGGTTTCTTTAGAAATACTGGCTATTGATAACTGAAAATAGCTAATAACAGTCATTACCACTTGTTCTAAATCTCAATTTTTATTCCAACACAAACAATAAGGTACACAAAATACATAAAATTATGCTTACTAATTTTATTTTACTTTTTTAAAAGATTTTTTAAAAATTGATTCTAGAGAGGGGCGGAGGGAGAAGGTGAGGGAGAGAACCATTGATGTGAGCGGGAAACACTGATCAGTTGCTTCCTGTACAGTGTCTGACTGGGGACTAAACCCACAGCCTAGACATAGGCCCTGACTGGGGATCAAAACCACGACCTTTTGGTCTGAGGATGGCACCCAACCTCTGAGCCACACTGGCCAGGGCTATGCTTACTAATTTTTTAAAGTTTTTGAAAATATGGAGGCAAAATAGCTAATTTTACCAAATAAACTACTAAGCAAAATTTAATTGAAATTACCACTGTTACTTACTGAGAGCTTCCCCTATGCTAGGCTTTGTAGGTATTTTATATCATCCAATCCTCACAGCAACCTTTTTACAGATGAGAACGATGGTCAATTATTTCACTTATTTATTCATTCATCCTATTTAAAAATAATATTTCAGTTCCTTAAATGTGCCAGACACTTCAGTGCTGGGAATAAAATGGCAGATAATATCTGACTTGGATTCCAGACCTCAGGGAGCTTAGAATATAGTGAAGGAGACAGTTATTAATCAAATGATTGCTTAATTTTATAGCAGAAAAGATCAGGGGAAGAAGAAGAGAGAATTGATCTAGTTACAGAGGTTGGAAAAAGCTTTCCTGAGGAAATGACAACAAAAATTTGAAAGATAAATAGAAATTAATATGGCAAAAGGCCAGAAAAGCAAATGGGGGAATAACGTATACATACAATGTCCCTGTGGAAGGAAAGAGATACTTCTGAGCAATCAAAAGATAGCAGTCATAGCTTCAGGGCAGAAAGCAGGGAAATGTGTAAGGGAGGCTGAGAAGAGCAAGGTGCTGGCTGTAAGACCTTCAGGTTGGGTTAAGGACTTAAATCTTTATCCTAGGAATAATCAGAAGCTGGGGCTGCTTAAATGCTTTCTATTTGCCCAATGTGGCTTAGACTTCAGAGCCTATTAGGATATTTAAGTGTACAACCTTCAGTATCATTTTCTTTTAGGAATTACCATTAAGAAAATAAAGAATGGCAATTTTGAAGGTCTGATTTCTAATTTGCAAAGTGAGTGTGATGTTAACATATTTTAGGGTATAATACCCATATGTTTCTGCACCATCAAACCAGGGTGAGAAGAGTATTTCTCAAAATGGCAGGGAGAGTTTCACAAGAACATGAAAAACAAAATGATTCACTATGTGGTGGCTTTCTTGCAGCTATTTTTAAAATGTATTCTTGAAAATTAGCAAAGTGCTAACTTCTTAATTTGAAATTATAGATTAATACTTAATTTTAATTAATATAGTCATACATTTGCCAAATGTACTTTTCAAAGTAAGAAATGTATGAATGTACTTTTACCTATATTCTCTAGCCTCCCTCCATCAGTCTGTTTGATAATTTCCCGATCAAATAGTTTAAGAATAGGTTTTCCTTACAGGCTTCCTTTTTATTACATAAAAATCCCAAAAAGGTTTTTTTTCCCTCACCACTATACTGTACACCTAAAACTAAGATAAAATAATATTCACTGTAAACTTTAATTCAAAAACTAAAAAAATTAATATAAAAATATTTATTTTTTAACTTTATAATGTGTAGTATTTAAATGATTAAATATCATGGCCTTAACAAACTTGTTTCAGTCACTTCCTGAGAATTATGCAAAACACAATGATAATTTCCAGGCTAGTTGGAATGACTCTTAAATTCTGTCATTAAAAAATTCAAAATCTTTTAATTTGCTGTTGCAGAATTAAGATGTAAAATATTTACTTATTTTAATTGCATTTATTAGTTTCATTTATTGGAAAGCACTTACTGAGTATCTAATGTTTATGGAGATTGGAGTAGTTCCTTTTATTAAGAATGAGATGGTGAAGAATCTATTTCCGTCCCAGGACCCTAACAAAGAAGTCCAAAGCAGGCCTGATATATATACTTTCCAGATCCTTGGAATAGTATTCTCTTTTTAAAGAGTCACACCCAACATTGAGTATGTACAGAAAAGCTATTTTATATAATCCCACAATATTCTTAAATGATTCATAAATTACTATAACTTCAAAACCCTTCCTGTCCAAAGGAACAAATTAAATCTGCATGCACTCATTTCATTTACCAAACAGAACATTTTTTTATATTTGAACTGTTAACTGAGATTGATTTGGGACTGGCTGGCCTCCTTGATATTATTGTGGCATCTGGACAATAAGAATGGCTTTAGTGGAATCTGTTTGGCTATGTCTTTCTTAAAGAACAGATTGAACTTCCTATGCCCTTTTAATCAAGTGTCCACATAATGAGAAGTATAAAACCAAAACTTACTATTTATTGAGAGGTTAAAATCTTCCTATCACTACTAAACTTGGCCAGCAATATCTAAATACTCACTTCAATTTATGATTTTCACTTACATGAAGCTTTAACATCTGGATTAAAAAGATTCTAGAACAAAAGTGATTAAATGTTTAAAACAGAAAAACACAAACCTGGGGCTATTGTGGGGATGGGAAGGGGAGGCAAAGCAACAACTCACTGTTTTCACTGGTTAGACTTTCTCTGCCACATCAGTCCTACAAAGGAGAAAGCTTGACCTTCAGTCAAGGGACAAATAAATACCTCATATATTGGAAATATAATGAGAAAAATCATGTTGGCCAGCACAGAAATACTGTTTTGTCGTGTTAAAGAACTTCAGTCCACAACTAATTTTGCATAAATTGCAATAATAATGTGCTATTAGATTAACCAATAGAAACCACAAGGTTGAATATAACGTCTCTGAAAAAGGCCAGACCCACAGGAACCTCCAGTTCAAAGTTAACTCATCAAGACTACTCTTAACCTGGGATAACTCCAGATGTTGCCTCCAGTTTAGTTAGGAATAAAGAACATCACCAAAGAAGGTTAGATGCAGAGATAACTTGTTACCAGTTCTCCAAGCCACCTACATAAGAACTCATGGTCTATTTTTATTCCTTTGCATCTATTAGTGCAGCCACTCCCAATACCTTCCTAGAGGCAATATTAATAGAATTTGGAAAATCAAAACAATTCAAAACATGAAATGACTAGCTCCGCTGCCAATCAAAAGGTCCATTATCACCAAGCCCTTTAATTGAGCAAGGTCCCTCCCAGAAGAGTTCCTGCATAAATTTATTATTGCAGGTGGGATGTGAGGAGAAACAATAGTTGAAAGACCTAAATTGTTATTCTTGGAAGCAATATGCACTCCTGTGCTCTGGGCACACTTTAAATGTGAATATATAGATAAATTGTCTTGATTGTAAATCTAACAAAAGGACCAAAAAATTAATAGCTGTTAATTCTTCTTTTTCTCAAGAATGCATTGTATCACTGCAAGATTTCTCTTTGATTATCAAAACTGGTTCTGACCTTTCAAGCCCCCCACCACAAACAGAGCCACAAAGTGATGAAGTGGGTGGCTCCACCCTGGTACTTACCTAAAGCTCCACCCCACACAATTTACAGGTGCCTTTGCTACATAGGCCATGGTACTAAGGCAGGGAGTAAAAGCAGCTCTACCTGATACACAGAAACAAACACAGGGAGGCTGCCAAATTGAAGAGGCAAAGAAATATGGCCCAAGTGAAAGAACAAAACAAAACCCCAGAAAAAAGAACTAAATGAAACAGAGATAGCAAACCTATCAGATGTAGAGTTCAAAACACTGGTGATAAGAATGCTCAGAGAACTCCAAGTACGGCAAAAAATAAATAAATAAAGGAAGAAATGAAGGTTACACAAAGTGAAATAAAGAAAAATATATGGGGAACCAACAGTGAAGGGAAGGAAGTCAACAATTTGGAACAAAAGGAAGAAATAAACATTCAACCAGAACAGAAAGAAGAAACAAGAATGCAAAACAAAACAAAAACAAAAAACAAACAAACAAACAAAACGAGGAAAGGCTTAAGAACCTCTGGGACAACTTTAAACATAATAACATCCAAATCACAGGGGTGCCAGAAGGAAAAGAGGAAGAGTAAGAAATTGAAAACTTATTTGAAAAAATAATAAAAGAAAATTTCCCTAATTTGATAAAGGAAATAGACATACAAGTCCAGGAAGCACAGAGAGTCCCAAACAAACTGGACCCAAAGAGGACCATACCAAGACACATCATAATTAAAATGCCAAAGGTTAAAGACAAAGAGAGAATCTTAAAAGCAGCAAGAGAAAAGCAGGGAGTTACCTACAAAGGAGTTCCCATAAGACTTATCAGCTGATTTCTCAAAAGAAACTTTGCAGGCAAGAAGGGACTGGCAAGAGGTATTCAAAGTGATGAAAGGCAAGGACCTACAACTAGATTACCCTATTCAACAAAGCTATACTTTAGAACGGAAGGGCAGATAAAGTGCTTCCCAGACAAGGTAAAGATGAAGGAATTCATCTTCACCAAGCCATTATTACATGAAATGTTAAAGGGATTTATTTAACAGAAAGAAGATCAAAATTATGAATATTAAAATGACAACAAGCTCACAACTATCAACAACTGAATCTAAAAAACAAAAACAAACTAAGCAAACAACCGGAACAGGAACAGAATCATAGGTATGGAGATCATTTGGAGGATTATCAACTGGGAGGGGGAAGGGGGAGAATAGGGGAAATGGTTCAGGGATTAAGAAGCATAACTGGTAGGAACAAAATAGACAGGAGGATGTTAAAAATAGTATAAGAAATGAAGAAGCCAAAGAACTTTAAATCTATAACCCATGGACATGAACTAGGAGTGGGGGATTTCTGGAGGGAAGGGGGGAACTGGGCTGATGGAGCAAAGGGGGAAAAAATTGGGACAACTGTAACAGCACAATCAATAAATCTGGGTCTGGCCCTGACTGGTGTGACTCAGTGGGTTGGGTGTCATCCCTCAAACTGAAAGGCCACCAGTTCCATTCCAGGTCAGAAAATTATGCCTGGGATACCAACCAGGTCCCTGGTTGGAGAAGTAAGAGAGGCAATAATTGCTGTTTCTTCCCTCCTTTCCCCTACATATAAATAAATAAATAAATAAAAATCTTCAAAAATAAAAGAAAATAAAAGCTGGGTCTGAACCCAAGAAGGCCAAGTGGTTTGGTCAATCTCACAAAGAAACTGGAACTGGCATCATTTAAAGCTACATTCACTCATTACTACACACAATTCAGAAGATTAGATGAGTGAGTGCAACCTTGAAAAAATCTGACTTAGCTTGGCCCACATACGTACTGGTTAAAAAAAAAAAAAAAAGCATGTATATATTGTCTGTATTGATGCTTTCTATCAAAGATCAAAATAGGGAAAATTCACATAGGTTTATACACTGCCTTATTTTTTTTAAAAAAATTGAGAATAATTGAATTTATAAAGTGAAGTGAATCCAAGTAAACGAATATAGAAAATAAAGCGAAGGAAGAGATGAGATCCCAAAAATATGCCACACAGTCCTGTTCCAACGGTTAGGATTAAGAAGGCCCGTTACCTGGTGGGGCCCCTAGAACTTCGAGGTAAGTATTGGTGTACCACAAGTTTCCATGGATTCGGTGTTTTCCAACATTGGGCAAAGGGCAACACCTATTCAGGCATCAGGGCTGCCTCTGGAGAACGCTCCACCACGTTTGAAAATGGACTACATTGTGAAGTTCTAAATAACATTCTTCCATCATTCTGAAGAATCTTCCAAAATTAATCCCAGGCATAATTTTGAAATGCAACATGAGAATCGATTTGGGAGCGTTACAAGAGTGCACCAAATACTTCATTGTGTGTACATGCACATGCATTCACAGAAACATAATTCCTCTTAGGGAGTATAGCTTCCCAAGTAAACTTTGAAGGCACAATATACTGCTTTATACACCACGTCTGAAGAATAATAATTGCATTAAATAAAATAAATGGTAAGGAGTAAATTAGAAAGAATCCAACAGATTCCTGGTTTTACCTGGTGCTTAAATTATAGGTTAAATGTTTTCCCGGCCAGCGAGCTGGAGACTGGGGGGGGAGGAGGAGAGAGCTAGATTACATGGGATTCCTTCTAGCTCATGAAAGATAAATATAAATTCCTAGCTTCTTCTCTATTGACTCAATAAAAATATAAGGTTCTCTAAGCAGCCGGAAGTTCCTCTTAAAATTCCAATTTATGCTTAGATCCAGAACAACCTTTCTTCGCAGAGTTCCTGCTGCGCTGGGAGAATAGCATGGGGCACAAGTGTTTCCTAAGAAGCAGCCATCGAGTGCAGGGTTTGGAAGAAGCAAGAAGAACGCTTTTCTTTCACCTGTTCTGCCAGAGACTTGCTGCCAGAGTAAGAACAGCGCGTTCCCCACCGGCCTTGTACAATCTGCCTTTGGCCCGCAACTCCTTCACCTTGGTAAGATCTGGAGTTCTTCGGAACCTAAGTACCTCATTTCTCATCCTAAACGGAATGTGTCGGAGGAGATGGTAGGAAAAGCTACCTGCTGGGCATTTATGTTATAAATGACTTTTTTTCTTTCATTTTGAAACAGCCGGCCTAATGCACATTTCGTGAGTGAAAGCAACCTCGCTGGCACTCGAGTGCTGGGAAAGAAGGCAGCCCCAGCCCCGCGCCGGGCGGGCGCCCTCTGGTGGCCCGACCCGCCATAAGCTCTGCGGCGCCGGCGTTCCCCCAGACGCTCTAAGAACTCAGGCGTCGGGCGAGCTGCGGCCGGGGTGGGGAAGTGGGGCGCGGCAGATCCGTGCCTGCAGCCTCCGGGACACGGCGGAGCCCTCGGCTCACCTAGCCCCATTCACTCTCACCGGAGGGGTGGGAGGACGTAGGCCAGCGCCCGGAAATAACGCATGCCACTTCCCTTGCCATCTCTGGTTCCAAACCCCGGGCGAGGGGGGAGAACCGTAGAGAAACATGGAGAAGGGAGGGCGAGAACGCCGCGCGGCTGGGAATGTGCCCGGGACAAGCTAGAGCGAGAGCTCGGGAGAAGGCAGCGAGTGCCAGGGTAGCTGCAAACGGATGTGGACTGAAGCTGAACGCGGGGAATCGAGCACCACGTTTCCCTAGCACTGTCTCAAGAACTCTAAACGTCGCGCAGGGGCAAGAACGCAGGTGCTATTCAGGAGTACTAACCGCACTTCTCTGCAAAGTAAAAATTCTGTAAATCATTTGAATCCAATATTAGGCGTGTGCGTGGGGGGAGGTGTTAATTTCTCACTGGTGCTCTCACGTGCGAGCACATTTCTTATTAACAGAACGGCGGTTAGAGCGGTGCATATGTATGCATGTTTACCTTTAATTTGTAATTTTACGTAGGAAAATACAGTCCTTATTGTCAAAGTGGACAACAGGGTCTTATTGATAAATGTTCTAGATGAGGAGAGTAGGAAATTAAGGGTGATCCTTCTGGTTAAGTGGAAGAGGAAATCTGCAGTGAGCCCCCTCCCATTTTAGAAGCCCGAGGTGTCTCCCTTAGTAATCGTGTATGCGTGCGTTACTGAAGTAACAAAATTTTAAAAGGCTTAGCCTGTAGAATTTCCTTAAGCTGTTGTGTCAAAGAAAACAGTGAAAAAGATACTCAGAAAGCCTTCATCTATGTAGCTACCTGCCCTTTTAAAAATAAAATATAGTATCAAATTGAAAAACTACAAATCGACACACTCAAAAGCCAATCCCGGCTAGAGGAGAAGGTACTTGAAACCCGAATCTGCATTCTGTGCCTCCAGTGCAGGGCTCTGAGCTGGTGCCTGGTGTATAATCGGGTTAATCCAGTAGACAAAGAATAAACCAATAACCCTCCCACCTCACTTCCCGCTCCCCTTCCCCTCCCCCTTCTTCTCTTCCCGTCGCCCCCTCGAGGGGGATCAGAAAAAGAGAGAGGTGGGCTTGAAATGGATTCCGAGTAAAGTCTTAAAACCTGCAACTTGTTTTAAATGCTAACACTGCACGGGCCGGATTAGTTTTAAATGTTCATGCCCTTTTCCTAGTGGCGGGGAGAAAGTTCCATAAATCAGCCGGAGCCTATGGCGCGTCCTCATGGCCTCTGGAGAAATCTTAAGGTCAGTGTTTCCTTGAAACTAGATAAACTGACCCCCGCCGTGCCCAGCCGGGCCCCGCGGGCGCCCCGCGTGACGGCGCCCGGGCGGCAGGACCGGCCTGGGGACTAGCAGGGCGGCGCGGTTGCCCTTTTGAATGCCTCCTGCGGCTCGGAGCGCTGGCGGGCGCTGGAGTGTGAGTGAATGTAGCCCTGCGGAGCCAATGAGCTGGGACCGGATGCGATATATCCTCTGGGACAACAACTGCTCTGTTCCGCCTCGGATCCACATGACGCCACTTACTGCTGCCGCGGCCGCCGCAGAGCTCCCTGCCTCCTCCGGAAAGGCGAGGGCGCAGGCCAACCACGAGCCCCCCCGGCCGGGCCCCAGACCCTCCTCCACCTCCTCCCTCTCTTCCCCCTCCTCCTCCTCCGCACCCACCGCCCCCGCCTCGGCCTCGCCGCCGCGCCTCCACAACGCCCAGTCTGCACAACCGAGAGCTGCGCGCAGCAGCGCGAGCGGAGGAGAGGGGCCGGCGGAGCGCGCAGCGCCCAGGCCCCCGCGCCCGCCCGGCCCGCGGCCCCGCGCCGCCTCCTCTCCGATGCAGTGGCGGCCTCACGACTTGGCCATCTGGCTTTAGGTTCTCTGTAAGGCCGTTTTCTTTTCTCATTCGCTAATCTGCCAGGAAAAGAGACTCGCCGTTGGAGCTTCGGCCTCCAGTTCATTGAGAAAAAAGAGGAAATACGCCGCGTGCGCTTCTGGAAAGGGGGGTCGCCTACAGCCCCGAACTCCGGGGTGTTCATCGGCTAGGGACTTGGCACCGGATTTTCCTCTCCTGTTTTAACTCCTGCCGATTGCTCGGAAGTTGGACTTAGGCAGAGTTTGGAAAGAAGGGGGGGAAAAGTTTGCATCGGGGCTGGAATTATTTGCACAACGCAGAAGGAAGAGAATCCAACGGAGAGGGGTTGGTGCAAAGCCGCGATCACGGTGAGGCGCATTCGGCTCTTCTCCTCCTGGCGCCGTGGCGGGCGTGTTGTGGGCAACATGGAGTAGGTGCAGCCGGACCGAGAGTGGGGTCTCTCCTCGGGCCTTCCATTCTCTTAGCTCCCAGGTTCCTCGCGGGACTCCGGAGAGTTGCCCGCGGGTCTGCCTTGCCAGAGGCTCGGCCTGCCTGGGAGGGAGCTGCAGTGCGCGCCTGGTGGAGTGTCCTCGACCCTGCAATCCCACGCGCCCGCGCTCTGGGGGGTTGGGGTGGCGGACGGCTCACGGAGAGTCGGGTCCCAACCCCGCATTGGTCCCGAGTTCGGAGCAGAGAGCAGGAGAAAACACTTTGTGTTTTCTCCTGCTCTCGTTGCAGGAGCCCGCATTTCTAACCTGTTCCTCTCCCGGGGAAGGCGAGTCCTGGGAGAGGCTGTCCCCAGGCAGGAGTGCCGGCGGGACCGAGGACGCGCGAGTCACTCGCCTCACGGGGGCAGCGAGACCCCGCGAGTGTAAAAAGGACAGGGGGGCCGGGTGGAGGGAGCCCCCTGCCTCTGTTCCGTGTGGACCGAGAGCCGGTGCGGGTGGGAGCGTCGCCCTGCCTGGCGCCGGGTTTCTGCGGTTCGGAAGTGCAGCTTTCTCATTTTTCCGTTCGCCGTGGTCGGCATGGGTCACGCTTTTTTTATTTTTGGAAGATCGGGCTGACCCAACACAGGAAGAAAGTCAACAAGCGGTCGCGATCGTTTTCCATTACCTGAAATAAGTGGCAAAAGAGGCTAGTCCCCCCCCCCATTGGCCGATCTACTTTTTTGTTACTGTTTTTAAATTCGCAATCTTGTGCGTTTTTACAAAGCGTTTTCTGTGTTGGTGTGCCCCACCCTTGTGCCGAAGTCCTTTCCTCCTAATCCTTAGTCTGATCACACACTTCTTAATGGGGGTTTCAAAGTACTTTCAAAGAGAGTGGGGGAGTGAGGTCGCTCCGGGGTGGGGGCTGCGAAGGAGGCCAGGGGTCGGCAGAAAGATATAACAAGTAAAAAAAAAAGAAGTATCCCTTCCCCCAAAGATGCTTCTTTCCACTACAAGTAAACTTGCGCGGAAAGTTCCCAGTCCGGGAATGTGGGTCGTCCTGTGTGCCTGACGTGTGCCGTGGGGCCCTGGATAAAGGTATTTTCTCTAAAAAGGCAACCTCTTTTAACTTTTAAGGAACACGTTTGTGCATATGTTTACATTTTTTATGTATAGGCGAGTGCAAACTGGTGGCAGTGCCTTTTTGGTCAGTGCGCGATGGGGTCGCCCAGGGCGCGTGGGTTAGACCTCCGCGTCCCGGCTACGTGTCTAAGGCAGGGCTTTCGTCCTCGAGGCGTCGGGGCTGGAAACCCGTGCCCGAAGTTCTAGGGCCTTTGCGGGAACGCCCTACTGTGGGCTACGTGACCTCTGCCTGGGGGTGGAGTGGCGCCCCCCGGAGCTGGAGGCAGCTCTCCGGGGTGGGGGAAATTTCAGCTGGGAGGGGGGGGAATGAAGTGTGCTGGAGCGTTTCACAGCACGTCTTCTACCGAGGCGCCCGCACCCCCCCGCCTTGTCTGTCCGTCTCGAGGTTGTGCGTGGGGGTGGGGGTGGGGGGCAGCCCGGCCTCTGGGCTGCGTCAGTCCTCCGGGAGGAGAGTCCCTCGGGGCTCCGACTGTGTCCCACCTGCCGGGGACTGTGTTGGACCGCTGATGGATCCGATAAACGGAGTGAAAGCAAGACCAACGTTGTCTTGTCTGCTTTTCTGTTGGAAGGGAGATCCGGTTTCCAGCTCTGCCTTGTGCGTAATTGGGAGGCGTGTGTCACCTGCCTGGGCCTCTTTTCTAAAAATCGAAGGTTGGATAAAGGTCCGCGTTTGCCCGATTTTAGTCATGGTCAACTTAGTGGGAAAGGGGGTGATAGTTTTGAAATTTATACAGAGACTGCAGTTAAAGCGATTACTTGTCAGAATGATAGATTTGAGGTGTGACACTTGGATTTTTAAAACACATCTTGTTATCACCAACCGGTGTATGTTCTCAACTTAGAAACGGGCAAAACATTTAAGATTTTAACATAATTAAGTTCTCCTGGGCAATCAGGCAGTAAAATATTGGACTCAAGTTGAAAAGCTGCAAATAAGTTCCTGTCTTGTTGCTTGTTGTGTGAGTTTGCTTGAATGTGTTCCTGGCACCTAACAGGATTTGAATCAACTTGTTTTTAATTCTAAGACTTTGTGCCTACTGTGTATGTAGTTAATGATAGTGCATGATTGTTGTAAAATTTGTAACTGCTCCTTGGGGGTGGGGTGTCTACTTCTTGCATGCCATATTCATCATTCGGGATTTTATAGTTAGGATACTGGCTAATTCATAGTTTAAGTTATTTGATGTAAAAGCAGACTTCAAATACGAATTACTAAGCTGTATTTATAGACGCTAAAGACAAATGGCCGGGATAATCTTAAACCTTTTCAAATTTGACAAAGGTGTTTTCAACTTCTGAAAATGTCAGTTGTAATGGTTGTTTTAACATTCCTTTCTTGCAATTTTTACATTGAACCTGAACCTTGCAAATTTTCTGTTTATTTGAATAAGGAATTGTTACTTAAGTGATTGAAACAAAGATCAGCTTTGTGTTACTACACGTCACAGGATTAAAGAATTGTTAATACCCAGCCAAGTTTTTACATTTTGGCACAGACATTGATCGTGTGGCTATTTTAATAACCCCCTACAGCCACTTGGATACAAATCTGTTTCTCCGGGGGAAGTGGAAAGTGAAGAGTTAACTCAGGTGGGTGGAGAGTGGGAAGTATCCTGGGGTGTAAACTTACTCTTTCCTCTTGGGTTCTGCAGGAATTCAGATGTGTTCTAAGCCTGCTGGAGTGACCACACTTCCAAGACCTGATGGAGGCCAGAGCTCAGAATGGCAGTGGGTCACAGCCCTTGCTGCAGGCACCCCGTGACAGTGGCAGACAGCGCGGGGAGCCTGACGCTAGAGAAGCCCTCACCCAGCAGGTACACGTGTTGTCTCTGGATCAGATCAGAGCGATACGAAACACCAATGAGTACACAGAGGGGCCCACTGTGGTCCCGAGACCTGGCCTCAAGCCTGCGCTTCGCCCCTCCGCCCAGCACAAACACGAGAGACTCCACGGTCTGCCCGAGCACCGCCAGCCTCCCAGGCTCCAGCACTCGCAGGTCCATTCTTCTACACGGGCTCCTCTGTCCAGGTCCATCAGCACGGTCAGCTCAGGGTCCCGGAGCAGTACGAGGACGAGTACCAGCAGCAGTTCCTCTGAACAGAGACTGTTGGGGCCATCCTTCTCCTCTGGGCCAGTGGCCGATGGGATAATCCGGGTGCAGCCCAAATCTGAGCTCAAGCCAGGTGAGCTGAAGCCGCTGAGCAAGGAAGATTTGGGCCTGCACGCCTACAGGTGTGAGGACTGTGGCAAGTGCAAGTGTAAGGAGTGCACCTATCCGAGGCCTCTGCCATCAGACTGGATCTGCGACAAGCAGTGCCTTTGCTCGGCCCAGAACGTGATTGACTATGGGACTTGTGTGTGCTGTGTGAAAGGTCTCTTCTATCACTGTTCTAATGATGACGAGGACAACTGTGCTGACAACCCGTGTTCTTGCAGCCAGTCTCACTGTTGTACACGTTGGTCGGCCATGGGCGTCATGTCCCTCTTTTTGCCTTGTTTATGGTGTTACCTTCCAGCCAAGGGTTGCCTTAAATTGTGCCAGGGGTGTTATGATCGGGTTAATAGGCCTGGATGCCGGTGTAAAAACTCAAACACAGTTTGCTGCAAAGTTCCCACTGTCCCACCCAGGAACTTTGAAAAACCAACATAGCATCATTAATCAGGAATATTACAGTAATAAGAATTGTTCCTTTTTTTTTTTTTTTTTCTCTTTTTAACACATACGCAACCAACTAAACAGTTATAATCTTGGCACTGTTAATAGAAAGTTGGGATATTCTTTGCGGTTTGCAGTGAAATGCTTTTGTTCATGTGCCATTTTAACTGATAATGCTTGTTAGAACTCAGTTAATGGAGCTCAAGGTATGGGGTGCAGAACCTGGGGACTCACCTGTTGCAAAAGCTCATGCAACAGACACTCCTAAGCAAAATTTTTGTTTGTGAATAGTCCTTGCAAAATTTGTAAATTAGCAGATGACTTTTTCCCCCGTTGTTTTCTCCAGAGATAATGTGCTATATTTTTGTACATACAATAATATTTGCAACTGTGAAAAACAAGTTGTGCCATGCTATATGGCACAGTCACAAAATATTATACTAATATGTTGTACATTCGGAAGAATGTGAATCAATCAGTATGTTTTTAGATTGTATTTTGCCTTACAGAAAGCCTTTATTGTAAGACTCTGATTTCCCTTTGGACTTCATGTATATTGTACAGTTACAGTAAAATTCAACCTTTATTTTCTAATTTTTTCAACATATTGTTTAGTGTAAAGAATATTTATTTGAAGTTTTATTATTTTATAAAAAAGAATATTTATTTTAAGAGGCATCTTACAAATTTCACCCCTTTTATGAGGATGTGATAGTTGCTGCAAATGAGGGGTTACAGATGCAAATGTTCAATATAAAATAGAAAATATATTAACGTTTGAAATTAAACAGCTGTTTTGTCTTATTTAACTTTTTTTTTTTTTTTTTTTTTGAAGTGAAAGAAACCACATCTTATGTTAAGGCTAGCATTTCAGTGAAATAGTTTCACTTATCTATAAGATTATTTTTATCTTTTGGTTGCCGCTTTCAAGATTTGATGATTTTTGGAGATAATTCTAGCAATCAGAAATAACTGAGCATTTGACACTTATCTGTATTAATCATGAGAACTTATTTTGGTTATATCATTGCTCTTATTCCATCTGCTTTTGTAGGTTTGCTGGCTTGCCTCTGTTTTGCAGGCGTTGTTGGGGTTTTTTGTTTTGTTTTGTTGTTTTAATCTTAAACTGATTAAGGAGACTTCCTTAAAAGATTAATGATTAGACTTTATTTATATCCAGTATTAAGAATGAATGCCATGAGGCTAATTCAAGAACAAGGAAACGAATTTAGTTCAACAAACATTTATTGAATATCCTCTGTGTGTCAGACATGCAGTATACACAATAGAAACGTTTATAAATGAGGCAAAAATGTTTTCTTCACTTGGCTGATCATGGGTATGTTTTTTTTTTTAGACGCAAGATTTGTTTTATCACCGAGATCCCACATTCCTTAAGTTAGGAAAGACATGGAATATAGAGCTTGTTTCTGATTCTGGTACAGGATATCAGGAAATGTCATCCTATATTGACCTAATAATTAAAGCTCAAGCAGGACAACTTGAGAGGGCCCTGTCTTGTTTAATCAAATTATCCAGAAAAATTGTTAAATTTTACTCTGGGGGAAAAGATGCAGTGTAACAATCAGGATGTGTTTGCAGTTGTCTGTAGGGAGCAAATACAGAGCAAGCTGCTACAAGCCCATCTTGACAAATACAAGGATTTTTTTATTTGAATAAGCCACTTGATTAATTAGTCACTTTGTGGCTTATAATTTTTTTTTTTTCTTTCAGAAGCACAACCTTTTGCTGCCAAGAATCACCGGAAGTCTGGGAAATGATTTACCTGTCATTATTGCTTAATCTCTCGTTTCCTGTTCGGAGGCTCCCTCTCTTTAGTTAAGAGGTCTTAGTGTACAGGTTGTCTTTTTTTTTTTTTTTAAACTAGCTTTCAAGGAACTATATTGCCTCCTAAACCAACACATTGCTGTAAGGACCTTCAATTTCCTCTCAACTTTTTCCAAAAAACACAAGATTAAATTAATGTAGAAATGATTTACTCTTTAAGTTTCAACTTTGGAGTACTGAATGTTGCAATTCTAATACTCTTAAAATTTTAACCATTAAAATGGTCTAAGAAGAATTAGAATGTCCAAAAATTGGGCAGAGTTTCTTATTTATTGGGTAGTTTGCAAGATTTGTAAAGTACAACATATTGACTAATTAGCATTAGTCATCAAAAACTGCCATATTTACTGATAGAACTTATTTGGTAAGGAAGTAAGAAAATTTTTTCACTACATAGGCAATTTCCCAGGTGTGCTAGAGACGATTGCATCAGAGGCAATTGGCTGTTTCTTGAAGAGGTAGAGTAAATCTCTCCCCACGGTCGTTGAATCAGAATTTCTGATGGTGCGGCCTAGGAATTTGCCTTTTTAATCATTCCACTAGTGATTACATAGAGTTTGAGAACTGATTGAGGATGAGCTTCTTACTAATTTTTTTTTTAACGGAATCCAATATAAAACATAATTCACTAGGTTGAACATAGGACATAGAAGAGGATTTGGTATAAATATAAAGTCCTGATGAAAATTAAAGATAAATAGGAAATTGAATTCCTCAATAAGATTCCAACCAACCTGTTAGATGCTGAGTTTATAAGCCAGTATGGGAAAATTAAATGTTTATGTCTAAACAGGTTAAAAACAGCTGGTGCTCTTCAGTGTTAAAATGTTGCATGTTATCTCACTTGAGATGTGCAGGAATAACCACCTCAAACTCTTAATCTCTAAATTCATGAAAATTCATAAAGACAATGAATGAGGTGGAGATCAATGGCCATTGTTTTGATATTGTGACTGTTAAACATGTACAAAAATCTTAACTATATTTTTCTGGTTTCTTGCATTTTAATTTTTTTAGAAACTTGAACATTCTCTATATTGAGGTTCATTTAAAAATGACAACTTGATTGTTACTTAAAACATTCATTTATGTGTTCTGAGGAGGAGGTTTTTTTCGGCCTTGCCAAATTTCTGCCATGTTGGAGCACCCTCTGGGGATTGTCTGAAAGAAGAAAACAAAAACTTAAGTGCAGGTGCTTCAACCAAACTTTTGCTAAACTTTCTTCAATATACGTGTGTCTCAAGACTGCCTGCCTCTGGGTCACATGAGTTAAGATACTGATGATGTCAGAAAAGTGAATTTGCTCTTTGCACAGTGCTATGAGGTATCTGATAGGAAATTGGGGGCGGGGGTTGATGTAATGGATTAACTTCATATAGGTCAAAATTCAAAGTTTTAAAGAATTTATAGAGTTTCACTTTCAGTTATGTCCATAATTAGCCATTTACCTTCTTTCTAATGTGCAAAAGGACCAGAATGTCAATGCAAGAGCCTCAACTTTGAAAACTGTTTAGTCTTATTGTAGATCAAAAACAAGATTGTCATCTTATGCAGAATATTTTATGCTATTTGAGTAAAGAAAGTAGAAATAGAACATTAACTAGTTACATCAATACTGTATCAGTACCCATTGTTTGGTTTTCATTATTCATTAAGGCAAAGTGATTTTAATTAGCACAAGTGTCTCATTTCTCTGTGACATACCGAAGGTGGGTCTCCACTGATTGAAGACCAGAGCAGAATTTTAAAATAAGGCCTATCTAATTTGGCCTAATTGATCTTCAGAGTGAAGCTATATATCTGGAATATTTAATCACTGGTTTGGCTGTCCATGGGAGGATAAAACTGTCACATATATAGATCTCCTATAGTTGGTTTTCACTTGGATACCACAACGTCACCCTCCTTATATCGTGTAAAATATTTATTGAACTTAATCAGAAAACGGAGATAGGGCAAATAAATAGAGAATAACAAATTTAGCCATGGCTAGCAAATATTGTGCATATTTATTTAAAACTGCATATTGATGGACATAAAGGGTTTTTAAAAGCCATTCTTATTTGGCAACTAACATTTAAAAAAATAAACTATTAAGGGAGATTAGAATGAAGCCCGTTGCCTTGGCCTCTGAATTGGGTAGATGTGGCATGTAAGGCTTCAGCATACAATATTTCCAAAAACAGTTCTAATACGCAGAGAAGAATAATTTGGCTTAATACAAGGACCACTTGGAATGAAATTGAAGCACCAAAATAACTGGACATTTTAATTTAACATATTTTTTGAACAGCTACTTGTTACAAATTACTGGGCTAGTTGATATAATGCAAAAGGAAATGGCTAGCAATTCTAATGCACGACAGGACTTAAAGGCACAAGCAAGGTGCTGTGGAGTACAAATATCAGAAAAAGCTCTGATGTATTCTTAATAGTGGGTTTGGATGCTATTGAAACAGTTTTTACCAGGAGACATGCGACAGAATCATCATTACTCATGAAATAAAATTGTTCACCACGCTAATATTCTAAATTCTAAATGAAATGTGGAGATGTTTGATTAATATTTGGAGTCCTATATTTTTCTACATTGCTTCTCAAAGGTTCATGACCCACTAATACCTTTCCCTAAAAAATAAGGGTTAAAAAAACATACATTTTAAAGACACTTTAAGAAGTAAGTTGGAAAGGTTCATTATTCTTGCTCTTCCAGTTTTGCTGGAATTCACCCCTTGTCATTAACCCATAGATTTAGCCTGCCTCTGTATGCAGAGTACAATGAATACTTGTGAAGAATGAATTGGAGATAATCAAGCTGAGAAAAAAGTGTCTGTGATAGTGTGAAAGGAAGTTGTTGAACTTTGGAACAATTCTGCCCTTGCCAAAAAACAATGCCTGAACCCTGGCTGTTCAGGTCCATGTGATTCTCAAAGCCTACATGACCATCTCTGGCTCTTAATACAACTTACATTTTGAAACGGTTTTATGGCTTAAATAATATCTGGTTATTCACTTGTGTCCCTAGGGCTTCCAATCAAGCAGCGTTCTGGTAAATAACATTTTTGTAGCATCCTTTATTCCTCCCAGTTCTTAATAGGCTCGGTGAACCCTGTGTAGTCCCCAAACCCGGCCCTCAAGTGGGCACAAATGAGCCCTCATAACTGGTTCATATTACCAGAAACCTGTTTCTGGCCTGCCTGTTAGGAAGTTATCTTTATGAATACAGAACAGCATTGAAAGGAAGCATATCTAATGGTGACTGTGAACCAAGTGGCCTCCCATGCATCAAGAAGTGGCAGATACAGAGCCTTGAGATGTTGGCAATCTAATGGCTAGGTGTCCCAAGAGATGTTTGTCTCTGACTCATCATCACTCTGCTGGTGAGGAACTGAATCCAGGAGTGTGGGCAACCACAATCAGGTTAGGTGTCACCTGGATTCTGACACACAATTAGGATAGAGCCTAATCGATTAGTTCCAAACATTTGTCAATACTATACTTCTTGATGGACTGATCCCTTGATTAATTGTGTATGTCCTTGATCTCTCACGATAGCCTTTGTTTTAAAGTCTTATTTTTTTTTCTGATATAAATATGGCTGCACTTGCTTTTTAAAATTTCCATTTGCATGAAATATGTTTTTCTATCCCTTACTTTCAGTCTGTGTGTATCTTTTAATCTGAAGTAGGTCTCTTGTAGACAGCCTATACATGGGTCTTGTTTTCTTATCCATTTAGCTACCCTGTGTCTTTTGATTGGAGTGTTTAAGCCATTTACATTTAGAGTGATTATTGAGAGGTCCATAGTTATTGCCATTTTATTATACATTTATGTTCCTCTTTTTTTTGTTGTTTTTTTTGTTTTTTCTGTTTTCTTAAAGAAGTCCCTTTAACATTTCTTGGAATACAGGTTTAATGGTAATGAACTCCTTTAGCTGCTTCTTTTCGGAGAAGCTCTTCTTTCTTCAATTTTAAATAATAGTCTTGCTGAGTAGAGTAGTGTTGGTTGTAGGTCTTTGCTTTTCATCACTTTGAATATTTTGTGCCAATCCCTCCTGCCCTGAAATGTTTCTGTTAAAAAATCAGCTGATAGTCTTATGGGATTTCCCTTGTAGGTAACTGTCTTTCTCTTGCTGCTTTTAAGATTATGTCTTTGTCTTTACGCTTTGCCATTTTAACTATGATGTGTCTTGGTGTGAACTTCTCTGAGTTTATTTTGTTTGGGACTAATCTTTCTGGACTTGTGTATCTTTTTTTCTTCACCAGGTTAGGGAAATTTTCAGTCATTATTTCTTCAAATAGGGGCTCAGTCCCTTGCTCTCTTCTCCATATGGTACCCTGTGATATAGCTACTGTTGTGCTTGATTTTGTTTCAGATGTCCACCTATCCTCAATTATTTTTTTCTGCTATGATTGAGTGTTTTCAATTACCTTGTCTTCCAAATTGCTGATTCAGTGCTCTGCTTCATCTAAGCTGATGTTGATGCCTTCAAGTGCATTCTTTCTTTCCGGTATTGCATTCTTCATTTCTGATTGGTTCTTTTCTATGGCTTCTGTGTTCTGTTTTGTTTTGTTTTTATGCTTACTATTTCTTTAAGTTTTCACTGAGTTTCATCCTTTCCTCCCCTAAGTTCTTTGAACATCCTTATAACCATTGTTTTGAATTCTGTATCTGGTAGATTGCATGCCTTCATTTCATTTCGTTATTTTTCTTGGAATTTTTCCTGTTCTTTCATTTGGAGCATGTTTTCTTGTCTCTCCACTTTGGCTGCTTCTATATATTTGTTTCTGTGTATTAGGTAGATTTTCTATGTCTTCCATTCTTGGTAGGGTGGCCTTATGTTGTAGGTGTTCTGTGGGGCTCAATGGCGCAGTCTCCCTGATCACCTGAGCAGAAGGTCCTTTGTGTGGGTGATGTGAGCTTTCCTATTGTAGTTGATGGCTGTTGGCCCATCCATGGGTGGGGTTGGCCCTCAGGCTGGCTAACTGTGAGGACTGACCGCCACCACAATGTGTGAGCTGCTGTGCAGGGTATGATCCCACAAAGTGAAATTTGACCCAGTGAGGTGCCTGCAGAGATCTGCATTTGAGTGTCCTGCTTGTAGAGCTAATTGTGTTTTCTCTGATGTGGTCTGAAGTCCATTGCCAGGTGTGTTGGTTCTGGGGCTTCTTGGGAGGGAAACCAGTGCAGGTCAATGCATAGGAGAAACCTCAGGTACAGTGTTAAATACTGGAGATAAAAGACAGTATCTCCTGCTTGTTAGAGAGACAAAATACATAGGAAGAGGAAGTGATTAACTATCTTGGGTATGGTACGTGGGATCAGGAAACTGTCTCAGATGGGTGTTTGTCTGCAAACAGACTTGAATGATTCTCTAAAACCGGTGGTGTGTAGGAGACCACAGAGAGCCAGGTATGAAGGAGACAGGGATTCATTCTTGAATGTAAAAGAAGAAAACAGAACTGACATGAGACTAAAAGGATTAATAAATTTTAAATAAATGTCTCTTTATAAGAGATTTTAGTTCCTGACAATTGGCTTCTAATAAATGCCAGGTGTGTGCATGTATATATGTATTATTTATATATGTAGAACATCTACACTCAAGAGATGCGCACCTTCAGAATTTATTGATGTTGTGATTGCTTCTGACATTTTTTAGTGAACATAAATTTGTTTCAAGTAATAAACCTAAGTCAAACCATTCCATAAAATTCACAAAATCCCTTTGTCACCTAAAAATCACACAAAGTGAAAACCCTGCTTTAGGATGATTCTATAAATGAAATTATTAGCTAGCTTACTCTACTTCTGGTTAATTTGTGGTATGTAGACTATCTTTTATAGTAAGCGACTTTAAGTCTTTTAGAGAAAAGGTAGAATATAAATCATTGTAACTAATACTCTAGTTAAAAAATAATGTTCGGTTGTTAAGATTAAAGATCCGTTTAGAAACCCCATTTCTTCTTTCTAAACTTAACTTTAATTGTTGATAGATGGTAACTAACATGCTGTTTTCTTCCTACTCACCTCACTAGTTGACAATTTGAAGCACACTTTTGAAATAAACTTCTACTGAAACAAAGACACAAACAGGTCAGTCCCTTTGTAATAAAATTTTTCATATGACAACTTTGAATCAGGCAATACATAATTATGATAGAAGTCTGAAAAAGAAAATGTGTGAAACTATTACTGTTGGATATTAACTACCTCAAAGATCTTAATGGTATGAATATTATTAACTTCCTCAAAGATACTAATGTTGCAAAATTCATATGGCGTAATAGCAGAAACATTGGCTATAGAACCATAGGCCAGGGGTAAGTTGTTTAACTTTTTTTGTGGTTCAGCTTCTTCCCTGCAAATAGTAGGTAATAATACATACTTCATGAGTGGTCTGACAATTAAATGAGATACTACCCTTTAAATAAAGTAACTTATTAAGAGGGAACCTTTAAATACATAACATTGATAATATAGTTATATGTTCAATTTACTACAACTTATCTATAGAGAATGTATGCCTGTATAAATTCCTGTCTGTGTGTTTCTGTGCACATATAGATTTTTACAATATTTCTACAAAAACAAATAGCTATGTCAATGGGTTTATATACTTTCATTTTATCCAATGTTAATTTACTCTGACAGCAGCACCAGAAAGAAGAGTTTTATGAATTAACTCATAGCCCCAAGTACTATATCTTTACATAGATAACTTCCCAGTTTAGTGTGTGATAATGCTAGTAATTTTTGTTGTTTTGATTTTGTCAGGGCAGATGAGGGATAGTGGTACTTGTCCATTTGGGCAAAGTCCAGCACTGGCATGTAGAAGATACTCAATGAATGAATGAATCCAATAGAAAATTAAGATGCAATGAAGGTGTCTAAATAAGAAAATATATGGGCTACTGCAGTATTGGGGAATGACAGCACAGGGATCCTGGTGGCTGTTCTTTCAGTTCTCTCCCCAGAGCCACCAAACCCAGACTTCCCTCGTGGATCTTTAGTCCACACTGCCCTCCCTCTGCTAAAGCCCAAGAGACTTCCACCCAAGATGGAGGCATAGAGAGACACACATCATCTCCTTGCACAACCATAAGGATTACAGCTACCTCAAAACAACAGCAACAAACAGAAACAGACACACTGCGTCTCCCTCCACAACTAAGAGGGAGTGCAGCTGCCTCAAGACTGGAGACAACCAGAGGTTCCAGAGGGTCAGGCTGCATGGGGGTCCAGCAGACAAAGATGTGGAGGAGGGATGTTCATCCAGACAGGTGGGAGGGGTGGGGCTGGGGTGGGGAAGACACAGTGTGGCGGTGGCAACAGCGGCGGTGGCCGCTGCGGGCCAGCGGAAAGCACAGTTACATGTTTTGAAGGGTCAGGAGAGACAACTGGGGAGCGTTCCCAGCTCCTTACCAGACCATGTGGCTCACAGTCCCAGAGCCGGAAGGTCAAGCCTCATTGCTTCTGACTGTGCAGACCAGTGGGGGTTGGGGTGGAGGCAGAGGCTGCTGGTCTCTCAGCAGAGTCTGCTTGTTTGAAGAGCCCCCACAGTCCTAAGGCACCCATGGACCCACCCACTCTGGGAACAACGGCCAGGGTGGCAGCTGGAGGGGTGCCAGTCCTATGTGGAGGTGGGGGAGTGCCTAGGAGAGGGGCAAGTGCTAGGCAGCAGCATTGTGCCCTCTCAGACCCCCCCCCCCACAGCACCACAACGTGGTGAAACGAGTCACTCTGTACTGATGAATACCTAAGGCTCTGCCCCTTACAATGTAACAGGAGCGACAGCTCTACCTAAGACACAGAGGCAAGCAAACACAGGAGCCTGTCAAGATGAGGAGGAAGAGAAGTATGGCCCAAAAGAGGGAATGGATCAAGGTTCCAGTGGGAGAACTAAGCGACGAGGAGATAGTCAACCTAACATATGTAGAGTTCAAAACACTGGTGATAAAGGTGCTCACAGGCTTGACAGATATGCTTGAGTATGGCAAACACATAAGAGAAGAAGTGAAGGCTATGCTAAATAAAATGAAGGAAAATCCACATGAAACCAATGGTGAAGGGAAGAAAACTGGGGTTCAAATCAATGATTTTGATTATAAGAAAGAAAAAAACAGTCAACCAGTACAGAATGAGGAAACAAGAATTGAAAAAAATGAGGAGAGGCTTGGGAACCTCTGAGACAACTTTAAACCCAACATCTGAATCATAGGGATGCCAGAAGGAAAAGAGAAAGAGCAAGAAATTGAAAACTTATGTGAAAAAGTAATGAAAGAAAACATTCCTAATTTGGCAAAGGAATTAGACGTACAAATCCAGGAGCACAGAGAGTCCCAAACCAGTTGGACCCAAAGAGGAAACCATACCAAGACTTATCATAATTAATATGCCAAAGGCTAAAGATAAAGAGAGAATCCTAAAAGCAGCAAGAGAGAAGCAGAGAGTTGCCTACAAAGGGTTGCCTATAAGACTATCAGCTGATTTCTCAAAAGAAACTTGGCAGGCAAGAAGGGACTGGCAAGAAGAATTCAATGGGATGAAAAGCAAGGACCTACAACCAAGATTACTCTATTCAGCAAAGCTATCATTTAGAATGAAAGGGCAGATAAAGTGCTTTCCAGACAAGGTAAAGCTAAAAGAGTTCATCATCACCAAGCTATTATTATTTGAAATGTCAAAGGGACTTATTTAACAGAAAGAGGATCAAAACTATGAACACTAAAATGACAACACATTCAACAACTATCAACAACTGAATCTAAAAAACAAAAGCAAACTAAGCAAACAACTGGAACTGGAACAGAGTCATAGATATGAAGATCATATGGAGGGTTATCAGCTGGGAGGGGGGAGGAGGAGAAATGGGGAAATGGTGCAGGGATTAAGAAGCATAATTGGTTAGTACAAAATAGGGGGAAGTGAAGAATAATATAGGAAAGGGTGAAGCCAAAGAACTTATATGCACGACCCGTGGACATGAACTAAGAGGGGTGGAATTGCTGGGGGGAAGGGGGTACTGGGCAGAGGGGAGCAAGGGGGATAAAATTGGGACTATTGTAACAATATAATCAATAAAATATACTTAAAATTAAAAATTAATTGATTAATCAATTTTTTAAAACTTACCTTTTCCTTCTTTCAGGGTTCTTTGGGGGTGGGGGGCAGCTGTACGATGATATTGTCTTTATTCACACTGTCTATCCTTCTTATCTGATCATAAGGTTTTTAAAGACAGGATGAGGACTTCTTTCTGTCTGCAGTGCTCATCACAATGCCTGGCACCATGTAGATGCTCTGTAAATTTCATTTGAACTAATGGGTTTTTATTAACCACAATCCAGCCATTATAGGGATGGTTGTACTATGAGTTTATGAGTATTCTAGATACTCATGACCTTTCAAAATATTTTTTCTTAGCTGAGCAGCCTTTGCAGCCACTCCATCGCTAGGCTTTCCTAGTGGCAATGAATTAGATCGCAGAATTGGACAGTTTTATTAATTTTTTTAAACCTTTGGTAGCAGTCAAATAAAACGAGCAATAATTTCCCTCATTAACTTCTTCACTGCCCCAAAGGACTCTACTAGCCTGAAATAAAAAGGATCCTCAAATGCCCTAAAGACAGATGCCAAGTCTAGCAGGGATATACTTACAACATAAAAGGGAGAAAAAAGCGGGGGGGGGGGGGGGACACCTTGAATTTGTGATCATCCTGGGTAGAACTTCTTTAAATTAATTGTGTGCGCCCATCACCTGGGGCTCCTGATAAAATGTAGGTTTTGCACAATAGGTCATGGAGGGGTCTGAGATTCTGCATTTCTAGAAAGCTTCCTGTGATAGTAGTTGTACAGAACCTGTGGGTGTGCTGATCACCCTTTGGGCAGTATTAGTTCAGAGTTCTCCAGAGAAACAAAACCAATAGGATACTTATTTTAAGGAGTTCACTCATGTGATGATGAAGTCTGGCAAATCCAAATCTACAGTGTTGGACCAGCAGGCTAGAGATCCAAGAAAGAGCCAATGTTGCCGTTCAAGTTCAAAGGCATCTGCTGGCAGAATTTTCTTCTTTCTTGGAGAAGGTAACTCTTTGTTCTATTAAGACCATCAACTGATTGGATGAGATGCACTCACATTACAGAGAGCAATCTACTTTATTCAAAGTCTGCAGGTTTAAATGTTAGTCTCATCCAAAATACCACCTTCACAGAAACATGTTTAACCAAATATTCAGGTACCAGGGCTGGGTCAAGTTGACATATATTATAAAACTCACCATTATAAGGAACAAGGATCTAGGGAAATGCTTGGTTCTTAATTAGAGTAGTTATGTCTGATTTGCTTTATGACTACATCACAAATTCACTGCCTAGTGACAAAAGAATGGGACTTTAAAAAATGGGACACTAAACTTCCTGTATTAAAGAGAAAGCCATACGAAAGAATATAAAATATCTTTCTTTTCTGAAAATTGATATATTTAAAATAACTCTGAATATGTAACTAACTTTATAATAGAACAATTTAATGTGTGAACTACTTATTAGAGCTTTGGTGGGGCTCTAGGAAAGCACCAAAATTTTTATTTTCATGCAATGCAAACAGCAGTCAAAATCACTAACTTTTGAACTTGATAGTATCTCATGCTGATGCCATAACTTGCTGGCTGAAGGTCTTGGGGTGGTTGCTCAGCATCTCTGATCATCAATGTACTCACATCAAAGGGGGATTGAAACCATTCTTTTTGTAAATTGTTTCAAAATTAAAACTATGTTATATCACCGCTGCTTTCTTTAAACTGGTTTTTATGATCCTTGACAAGACAAGGGCTATTTCGTCTCCCATATCTAAGACATGCCTTGGAGTTGCAAATATTTGTGGCCTGAATGAACGCCAATAAACAAAGCACTTAATGAACAGCAACTTTGGTTGTTAGGTGGCCATTTCACTTCCTTTATAGGGTGAAGCAGGGTAGAAATAAAAGCATTTGAGGGTCAATATAATTATGTAGCAATGTATCCTACCTCTGTTTTCCCCCGTGACTTTTACATTGAGACCTTAAGATGTAAATTGGGGCCACATCTGTGCAAATTATAATAATTCATTACATTTTATGGCCATGAATTACATTACAGTACTCTGCTGTTGACATGTTGCTTTCTCATACGGTATCTCATTTGGCTTTTGATCCTCACAGCCCTGAGATGCTTGCAGAACAGATAGTGATGTTCTTATTTTCCATAAGAGGAAACTGGAGTTTATGTAGATGAGAGAATTATGTAGCAAGCTCCAAATCATAAAGTAAGCAAGTGAAAATATCTTCAAGCCAGACTTTTGATTCCAAGTCCTATGTTTTGATAATATCATAGTTGTTTTTATAAATGCTTGTAGAGAAATGTCTCTTAAATGTATATTCTACATTGATGATATTTTTGTTCTGTCATCTTCACACATAAACAACAGATTGTTATTTAAAATTAGGCTACTCCAAACTAATTCTTACATGAGATCTAATACTATTTTTGTTCTAATTTTCATTGCCATTGTTATTATTCTTTCAAATCAGTTCATTAGTAATTGAGCTCATCTAATTACTCTCAGCAATTCTAATCTTATAAAATAGCAAAAGAATACACAGACTTTTTAAATTTTTTATACAT
This sequence comes from Furipterus horrens, assembly GCF_987537825.1. Taxonomy (NCBI): domain Eukaryota; kingdom Metazoa; phylum Chordata; class Mammalia; order Chiroptera; family Furipteridae; genus Furipterus; species Furipterus horrens. The sequence continues at coordinate 16,316,651 of NW_028327182.1, forward strand.
AAATATTTAATTTGGAAATGTATCTAAAGAGAAAGCCATGAAAATATACTTTCTACCCTTTCTATGCTGCATTTAATGAATCAGAATTGAGAAAGTTGAACAATATAAAAGAGTTCTTTCATGGTCCTTAAACTTAAGAACAATTTATGTAATGGTTTACTTAAAATTTTCCATTTACTTTTCTTGTCAGCTGTCATATGGAAACATATCATTTCATTTTAATTGATTTTCCTAATCCTAATAACTATAGAATGCAATTATTTTGTGACTCTAATCAGATTAACCTAAAAATAAAGTTATGAATTTAAAAATAAAACATTAAGTTTTGTATTTTATTTGAATTTGATAGAACTCTTAAATAAAGTTTGCCCCCAAAATATACCTAGTTTAAATTGTGAACTTACCAATTTCTAGGTTGGTTACTACCATAACTTTCTTTTCTCCCATGTAGGAAATAAAAAGATGCTGAGCTGTTGAGTGTGGCAGGTTCATTTTTATTGTTTCAATTTGTTATCTGTCTAATATATATACTTTTTTATTTAATTTTTTTTTTTTTTAGAGATAGAGGAAGGGAGAGAGAGAGAGAGAAACATCGATGTGAGAAACATCAATTGATTGCCTCCCATACATGACCCCACTAGGGACTGAACCCGCAATGTAGGTATGTGCCTTGACCGGGAATTGAACCCCCAACCGTTTGGTGTATGGGACGATGCTCCAAGCAACTAAACCACACCAGCAAGGGCTGTCTCATATATTATTAAATTCAAAGATTCACATCTGCAAATGTGTATACCAAAAAGAAAAGAAAAAACACTTAAAGTTTTTCTAAGTTCAAGATTTGCAGGTGCTTCTGGATACAGAATTATCTGCTTGTTCTGTCACTTTTCATCCCTCGAACCCCCTCACCCTCTCCCTCAAACAGCTTTTCTTTCCTAGGATTTTAAGTTGTTTTTTTTTTAAGGTAAGTTCTTATACTCGTACATACACTGAAGGGAGAGATGGGACATGGATTTGACTTAAAGGCCAAACTTTCTCTTAGTTACCTGCTTAAATTCTTGGAACCAAGCCTAAAACTTTAAGTAGCAATTTAAACAGTAAATAAATTCTGCTAATGGCTATTAGATTGCTAGCTGGGGAGATTAGTATAGGGAGTAATTCTAATTAAATAGAGAACACTGAAGAGAGCTGAAACGTTTCAAGAGTAGATTTTTGTCTCCCATGCCTCATTAAGAATATAAAATCAGCATCTATCGTGAGAAGGACAACCTTTCAAAAGACTGCTCTTTTGCCATAAAGAGGTTGTATAACCTTCATTTTCAAATTTCACATTCCCTTTTCAGTAGCAAAGGGTAATTTTATTGCCCAAATCCAATTAAAACCATGCTAAATCACCATGTTCTATTTTAAGTTAACAATAATTTATGTCCCATTTAGACACATAAAAAAGCTGACTTCAGCCACTGTAGGAGAATGTAAGAATCCAGATTCTTGCCTGCCAGTGGCTTTTAGATGGGGCCTGAAGCTGTGGGCGACCGGCTCTTCTCCTAGCCTTCTGGACCCAGAGCTCACAGTCTTGCAGCCTGCTCGGTATAATTTCTAAACAGAAATGAAGAAGAAAATGGGCTGGAGTCACTGGTAATTGATTTGGTCTGCCTGATAGTCTTAGCAATTCAAAGTTTAATTGCATAACTCGTTAAGTTAGTTTTTTTTTAAGTAACTGAAGTTGGTGGTGAGCTAAACTCTGACAGTTTTATAGATGAAAGTCCTGACATTTCTTTAGCCCTTTTCTCCACTAATGTGAGCGAGCACCAGTTCTACAGCTTTGCCTTGATTCTTTGACCCATGTTTATTCTGCGAGGATCAAAAACACGAAAGCATTTAATATGCGAGCAACTGTACTGGATTCATTTTTTAATGTAGTATAATCACGATAGTTGAAAAGCGAAGCTTAGATATTCAGAGAGGGGAAAAATTACTTTTTTAAATTTTTATTTTTCAATTACAGCTTACATTCAATCATATTTGGTTTATTTCAGATGTACATCATACTGGTTAGATAATCATGTACTTTACAGAGTGGTCCCCCGATATTTCAAGTACCCACCTGGTTCCATACATAGTTATTCTGATGTTATTGCCTATATGCTTTATGCTGCAATTTGCGTCCTGTGGCTGTTCTGTAACTACCAATCTGTACTTCTTAATCCCTTCATCTTTTTCACCCAGTCCCCTACCCCCCTCCCCTCCAGCAACCATCAGTATGTTCTTTGTATCTATAAGTCTCTTTCTGTTTTGTTTATTTTGTCCTTTAGATTCCACATATAAATGAAATTATGTGGCATATGTCTCTCCCTGTCTGCCGTATTTCACTGACAATAGCCCAAATAAGAAATTACTTTTAAATTTTCAAATACACTTCTGGGGAAACTTTCTGAGGAAGGAAGACACTGAAAATCCCCCTGAGGCGCTCACTGCTCCCAGCTTGAGGTCATGAACCCGAAGGGGATCTTAGCCAGAAGGAAGGGTCAGGAGCTTAGTTCTAGCTCCCTCTTTCCCTCACTCCGTCATTCCCCACTCCCGTTTCTCCATGTGGAACTAGAACAAATTATACTGCAGTGTTGTCCTAGATTATGCCAACGTCCCCATGCTGGTGGGGAGCGCACTATAACTAAGGCTCCTCTGAGTCATTTTATTCATTAGTTTATTTGCTTATTTTACTAAGGAACTAATTTCTTACAAAAATAAATAGTGCCATTTATGTATTTATTCTCCTTGATGCAGTGTCCAGAAAGAACATGAGCTTTGAAGTCCGTAGTATCCTGATTTGATCCCTGCTTTACCAGAAGAAAACTGTGTTTAACCTCTCTGACTTTCTTCATCCTTCTTGAAGGGAAAAAGTGCTACTTACCTCTCAAGTTTTATAAGAATTCATGATAAGGTAGGTATGTGCATTCTTAAACACAGCACCGAGCTGCTGGTAGGTGGCTGATAAGTTTTAGTTCCATTTAATCTCCAAGTCTCTTCACCTCTAATCATATCAATCTCTGATGTGACAGCCTGTGTCTCTCCTGATACCCATAGCTTTGATGTTTCAGCTTTAGATTTGTAGTTAAGCAAAAAGGAGTGGCTAAATAGCTGCCTTTGAATTCTCTTCCTGCTCTAGGGCCCTTCTCATCCTCAGGAAGAAGGATTGCAATGAAAGTCAATACCCCTTTTGTGGGGTCACGTTGTTTCTTTCCCTGAGCTGTACCAGGGAGGAAGCCTAAATTCTGGATGGACTCCTGGCGGCTAGTTTGAGATGCTATAGGACGTTGGCATTACCTGAGGCATCATCACGTGGTAAAAGCCTTCCAAGCTTGAGCAATCTTAACGTCCTACACAGTCTCCAAAAAATCCAACTGATGGCAACCTTTCTTTTCTGCAACAGAATTACACTGTTATATCTTTAGAGAACAAACATCGTCTCTGATAGCATGCCCTCCTACACCAGGGGAGGGGACCTTGCCTTGGACTGTGAAGAGGCCTGCTGAGACCTAGTACAGTTAGACCTGCCTTGCGTGCAAAACAATGGCAGTGTGGGGTCCCGAACGTCCGAGTGGGCACGCAGAGCCAACCTCAAGTGAAGCTGCAGTAACTGCACTGGCCTTTTTAGTTTCTTACACACACACACACACACACACACACACACACACACACCCCACATACTTTGCTCCTGCAGCCAATACTACAATGTATGGAAATAAGGTGACCAAAGGGAGTAACTAGATAATACCACTTCCTAAAGTGAGTCCTATCTCAAGGTCATTGTATGGTTTATATTATCCCAATTTCTGTGCTCTCTCTCTTTCACCTGTCGGTATTAGAAGCTATGAGTATAAATTGCTCATTGAAAGACAATGATATGGGTGTTAGGTTTCAGGAAAACTGAGTTTCATGAAACAGTTCAGCAGAGACCTATCCAGGACAGCAAATAGTACATGAAGAAAGGATGCCTTATAAAACAGAACTATTGTTTAATTGCTTGATTGCTCAGAGAGGAATGCCTGGTTCCTCTGTTTCAATACAGTAAGTGATGGGCACTACAAGATTCGCACACATGCTTTGCATCTTGGCTGCGAGGATATCCTGCTACAAAGGGCAGCGGTGGGGTATTGATCCTCAGGGAGAAAATGTGGAATAGACAGAGCAACAGTGATGGGAGCTGGATTCTGATCCTGACGGTCACGGTGTAACAGCAGGCAGGTAACTCATTCAATCCAGTTGTGTCTCTTGGGAAGTAGGAGAATTGGATTAACCCATGATCACTAAAATCATTTACAGAAATAATAGGTTCTGTTGTTAGTAAAGGGAAAATAGAACTTGGTAAGAGCCAAACTCTGGCATCATCTTTTTTTACCTAGCCACGAAGAAGCAGTCCTTCAATTTCTTCAAACACTCTTACCATCCCCAGAAGTGCACTCTCTACCTTCCACATTACCCCTGAACACAGGGAACTAAAATTTCCACACAGAATAAATGGACATCCTATAGAGTTCATTACACTGGATTTATGCATACCATAAAAAAAAAAAAAAAAAAGATAAAGACAAGCCCTGGTTGGGCAGCTCAGGTGGTTAGAGCATCATCCTTGGTACACCAAGGTTGTGGGTTCGATCCCTGGTCAGGGCACATACAAGAATCAACCAATGAATGCATCAATAGGTGGAGCGATGAATTGATATTTCTCTCTCTCTCAAATTAATTTTTAAAAAAGATAAAGACAGGCTGATTGTCAGTTTAAATGTGATTTGCTTACGTGAATAGCTCTTGCTTAGTGAATAAATTTATTTTGAATAGTGTTAGTCTCTGTTCAAAAGTGTTACTTTTCAAAGAGCAACGAATCGTTTCTCTCATCAATACGTTTTTTTTTTTTTTTTGCTTTTATTGAAACTACTATTTCCAAGCAAATTTCCTCTTTTTGCCTGGATGGTCTAGAGGTCTAGCTGGAGGTTCCCCAGAGGTGTATATAGTGGACCACTAGCCTGTGGAAAAAGCATACCTATGTTTTACTTTAAAAATAATAAACATTAATTTTTCTTAATATTTAATACAGGGATACACACTAGCGACTTCAAAGGTCTCATCCAAGTGTCATCCATTTCCTATGTGGCGGGCAGAATGCTGAGGGAGATCTGAGGGTTTACTACTGCTCTCACTGTTCTTGGCTTTCAGCATACACCAATATCTGACAGTTTTGTTTTTCGGGTTAAGTACATTTGCCTATTATATTAGCAAGTTTAAACTAACCTAATGTAACACTTAAAGCCCAGACATAGGACTAAAAGTTGAATTCTGATAATTCAATGAGAAATAAGAAAATGACGGTGCTCCAAGTCTAAATTCTTCGTGGGTCGAGATAAATGGAAAAAACAGTGATAGTCAAAGAAAATGTGAGAAAAAAAAATGCATGCACAATATGGACTGATATTCACTAGCATTACCAGTAAAACACACCTTAAGTGCTTATTTTATATATACTACTTTGTGGCATGTCTTATTTCCGACATTTCCAACTGTCAAACTGATAATTAATATTCACTGAACCTAACCACCTAACAACCTAAAATCAGATTTTAAAGTCACTGTATCACAAAACATTAAATTAAGGCTAACACTAAATATATTCAATGTTGGTGACTTTGTTATTTGTAGCAGGAGCAAATTTATTTTTGTACAGTTAAATAATACAATAAATAATTATTGTAAAGCAGTCATCATTCTATTTTTATTCTACCCCTTTAATTTTTGCTACATTTTATTATAAATACAATACATTGATATAACAATACTTGCACACTCATGACAGTACACTCTACACTTTTATGATGGGTTCATGAACAAATATATTTGGTTATTGCTTGGTTAGAGAATAATTTAGAACATGACTTGGAGGAGGCATTTACTCTCTATAGGATTTGGGGAAGTGTCTCAGGTTTCTCATCAGAACAATGGGAATAATAATAGCATCAGATTTTAATAAGAACTGAATGTGTGTGTATCTTTTGAAAAGTACCTGGCAAATAGTAGGCATAATGTCCATTTGCTAATTATCCATTCATTCATTCACGTTGTTACGGCAGTGTTACCCAAACTTTGTTCTGATATACTCTGCTGGAAAAATGTCTGTATAACTTTGAGCAATACTGCATACTCAGCTTTTTAGAAATTTGCAAAATAAATTATTATGTTAACAGTTTTTACATTCCCTAAAGTAAATAAGCCAGTTTAATTTTACGTAATTCTTCATTCCTCAGGTGTACTTGAACCATAAGCTTTTATTTTTTTAAGGAAGATATGAATATTCATATCTGAAACACAGTTTGAGAAAATTGCCTTTCTGATTATGTATATCTTAATATTGTTCTGCTATCTATTTGACATGAGTATTTAAATTTAAGTTGGTTGATACTAACACTCAGTGTCTAGGTTCATGCTCAGGGACAACTCATGCTTTATTTGAGTTCTGATTCTGATCATAGCATCTCTCCCTACCATGGTGCTTCACAGAAATAAAAAAGATACCAAGACAACTAACTCAACAATAACGCAGTGGCTTCATTAGGGAGGGGAGGGGGACTCAAGTTCTCAAGCTGTTAAAATAAACGAACTTAAACATCCCTTGACCTCTCTGGTATAGAACATGAATCAGGTATGAACATTGCTGAGCACAAATTTAGCAACAGACTCTCCAGGGAGAGTTTGTCAAGTACAGTACACTGCTGTTAACTCTCAGAAGAATGAGTTTCCATTTCCGCCTCTGCTGCTTAAACTTCAAGTCAGCCCAGCTGAATCGCTGTTCCCCTTTCCTCATGGGAAAGCCACATTTCCTTCCAGTCTCCTGTAAAAACTTTTCTAAACAGCTGTCGACATTAGCTAGCAAAACCTCTAACCCTTTCTGAAAATAGCAAACAAAGGACATGGAGAAGATTTCGAACGTCCTTATTTAAAATGTCACTGCAGTTTTTCCTGGTTCTTTTTTTTCTTTGTGTGTGTCTTTTTGATAACCATTCTTATATTCCCCTGGAAATTCATATTTCAATATTAATGTTTCTGAAAAAAGGCATTTCAATATTAGTATTTCTGAAAAAATATGTGTACTAAATAAAATGAAAAGCAAAATATAATGGTAGACCCTCTTTAAATTACTTTAAGAAAACTTAATAGCCTTGAATAAACGGAACTATTTCCAGAAATAACAACAATTTTTTTGGAGCATTTATTAAAAAAATAACATACAGCTTAAAAATGTTTCATAAATCACTGAGATGTGTAAATAAAGGAAGTTATCTATGTAACTTCCTAGATCAGAAAAAAATTCTTTTTACAATTTAATTTATCCACTTGTAACAATAAATACATCATATCCGAAGTATAAATAATTATAAAGTCACAAGTAATTTATTCTTCAGAGTGGCAAACTTTTGAACAATTTCCAAATTTTAACACTGTAAATAATATATAATTTAAGACTCTGTTCTTTAAGTTACAGGGATGATGAAAGTTATTTTTCTTCTGAAATGCTGTCATAACTAGTTTATAAATTTGCTCAAGTTAAAAGCCAGATACTTCATAATTATATGATTAATGAGTCTGTTTCTTTAGTTCATGGGTCAGATAGAGGTCTGAGTTAAAGATTTCCTAGGGTTTAAGAAAAAGAAAATATATCCTTCCACCTCCTTTGCTGCCTAAGAAAGCCTAAGACAGCCCTCCCTGGTTCCCTAACACAGCGGTCATTTGGAGATCTGGCCAGGAAAAAGTCAGAGTCTCTTATTTTCCCATGGAGAGCCTTCTACAAACTTTCTTCCTGAAACTCAGAAATGACCCTGTAACTCTCCTGCTCAAAATTTTTCCAGACCAGTACAAATAAAGGGGCAGGAGACTAGCCCTTACGCATTAAGTCCCCAGGATAATGAGGTTTGACCCATGTCAAATATATCCAGGCCTCAGTTGTGCTTCAGCTCCAGGCCCAGAAGAGCAGTAAAACTAGACCAGCAATGCCAAGCTGATCTCAGGACCAGTTGCATTAACTAATGAACTCTTCCCCTTACGCCAACCAAGTGGAGACTGTGACCCTGAAAGGGCACACCTGGAAAGTTGACAAAAATTTCATTGAGATCCTCCCCTAGGAACGCCCCCGAATTCTTCACCCTTAAAACCCCCCAGGAGGAAGAATCCAACATGCCCTACCCTTTCCCCGCACCCTCCTCTTCCCTCAGGTGCATTATCGTCACCTTCCCCTCTCCTAGGCTCCCAGTGCCCTCCTTTTGCCTCTGTAGCTTGTTTCCTGAATCCATGTCTGTCATGGCTCGCTTCTCCTACCTCTGTGACTGTCTGAATAGATATTCTCTTACGTTTGAGTCTTGGCTCTGAATTCTTTCCTAGCCAGAACTCTAGGACTGAGATTGCTGAACCGAGGTCCAGTCTGACTCCACTGGTCTCGCACCTGATGCTGGGCTCACTGCTGCCAACTTCTGCACAATTTCTCTCCTTCCCACCGCAGCTTTACCCTTCCCATGGACACGCTAAGTTCCTGAAATGACATTCATCAACTATTATTCGAACTGTTTTCTTGGCTTGGAATTCCCATCTGTTACTACTCTTCCATCTGTACCTTTCAATTCCACTGTGAATCCCATGTTCTCCAAAATGCCTTCCTGATACCCTTGGCCAGAATTAAACCCTGCCTTCTTTAAACTCTCCTAGCACCTGTTTTGACCACTAGTATTCCTGGGATTTTTCCAGGATTCTAGCCTGTTTCCTCATCTCGTCTTATGACAGAGTCTCTCCCTGGGTCAAGACATCTATGCCCATAATACATTATTAAAATTAAACTGATTCCAGAAGTTATATCTTCAGCTCCAACAGCTTGTCTGAGTGTCTCACAAAAACCTGCTCCTTTGCCTGCCTGCCCTGCCCTGGATGATGCTTTCAAATCACCTTTGACTGCCGTCTCTTCCCTGTCCTTCACATCCAATGAAATGTTCCTGTTTGGTCAATATAATCTCACAAATGACTTCAGTATCTGTTTGCTTTTCGTCATCCTCCTGGTCAGTGCGAGACACCAGACTTTGTTCATTTCTTGCCTGGATAATTGCGCTGGGCTCTTAGCTGGTTTTCTCTTTCTAGTTAGCTTGTGCCTGTTTTGCCTTTCACTTACTGCTGTCTTTCTAAAACAACTATCTGAACAACATTGAAAATGTCGTTTACAAAGCCAGATAGAATTTGAGGATTGGGTTTGAAACTAAGTGTATGACCTTGGGAGAGATATGTCATCTCTTTAAGCTTTAACTCCTTTAAGGGCCAAGGAATAAAAACAGTACCTACCTCATAGAATGTGTGTGAGAACACAACAGTATAATGTATATGATGGTTTTAGGACAGAATTCACTCTACAAAAATACTCTCTCAAAAAGCCTCAAACATGAGCTCTTATTATATTATTATCATCACCATCCTTACCATCATACTGCCTAGAGTCTGTGGTGTTGAAAGAGTGAATTATTAACCATCATTACATAAAAATGTCCTTTATTAACTAAATAAACTCTAATTAGAAGCAGACTGATTGCAAATTGATGCCTGCAATTTGGAACATTTACTATTTATTTTTTTGCCTATAGTATTATTTTAATTTTATTTTTTATTGTATCTTTTTCCATTACCATGTATCCCCTTTATTCCCCCTCCCCCTGCAATCACCACACTGTTGACCATGTCCGTGGGTCCTTTTCCTTTTTTACTGGATTCCTCTTCCCCTTAACTCCTCCCCTCAACAGGAGCTGTCAGCCTGCTCTCTATCTCTGAGTCTATTTCTATTTTGCTTGTAGTTCAGTTTGTTCATTGTGTTGTTGGGTCTCTCCTAATGGGCCATCACACAGGCCTCTCAGTTGTTCAGGAGGATGGCTGCTTCTATGGCTCCCAAAGTGAATTCAGCGTATGTCAAGAACTTCATGTTTTAAGGCTCATCGATCCAAATATACATTCTAAACTTACTGAAATAAATCCAACTCTTTTGCTGTGATAAGGTAAAGGAACTCAGAGCATTTAATATAAATTAAATACTTTATTGCTTTAAAATTTAAAGTTTTTATTAACATAATCAAGAATTCAGGACACTGTATGGACTGAGTAAAATGTATAGTTCCAGATTTCTCTCTCTCTCTACTACCCCAGTTTCCCCCCCAACACATGTCGTTACATGTAAGATCCTTTTTTCTTAATTTTATGTCTTTTCTTATGGGCCTTGTGATTCCAGAATTCTCTTCTTGTCTTGTTTTGCATAGTAATACATTATCTTAGTCTCTTGGGTCCATCTTAAATATTCATCCTGCAAGAAAGCCATCTTCATGACTGATTTCCCTACTCACCTACAACTTTCCTGTGGACAATTTTTATTTCCATGACCATTTTTATTCATCACATAGAACAATAAATCACATCACAGTGTAGTTACTTCATATATCTGAGTCTCCCTTGGTTAATCATTAGCTTCTTGAGGAGTATTAGCTTTTATACAGATAATATCTAGTATATCACCTAGATACCAATTGGTTTGACTGGATCTTTGTTAAGTGGAATGATACTATAATGACGTTTAAAATCTCTTTTATAAACTATCTTGAAGCTACTTCCAAATGAGTTTTCCCAACTAGATTACCAGTTGTTGGATGGCAAAGATTATGTCTCATTCTTCTTTATATCTCTTGGAGGGTTTATTATTAGCATTTTGACCATAGTAGGGGCTCAGTTTAAGTAAATTAGTAGTTCAATACTAATATGCCTTCAAAGACCTCAGTACTTTGGTTTCTTCATCAGATATATGTTAAAATTTTAATATTATGATACACAGTGGATTTTATCCAATTTAATATAGGCATGGGATATATGTAATGTGTCAAGCAAAAAACAAAAATCTGGATAAAATTAATGCTTTTCTAAGAAAATATGAATTAGCAAGATTTATTCAAGGATAGTGAAATATGAATACAGTAGCCTCTCTCTATATTGTGGTTCACTTATCGTGGCCTCATTGTATTGTGGGATTTTAAAAAATATTATATTTGTTATTTATCACGGATTTTTTGCTATATCGTGGGATTTTGTGGTACTACATACGTATGTTGTTAAAGTTATGTAGGTTTAAGAGTGTAGAATATGTTTAAGAACATAAGTAGTGTTTATAAAAGTGTGGAAAAGGTTAATAAGGGAGTGGGAAAGGTTAATAAGGGACTGGGAACAGTTTATAAGTGTGTGGGAAGGGTTTATAAAGCCTTAAAATATATATAAATACTAAAATAAATGTAAAGTTCCTACTTCACAGATTTTCACCTATCGCAGGGGGTTCTAGAATGTAATACCCATGATGAGTGAGGGAATACTGTATATGAGCAACGATAGAGGCAACTGGAAAGATTGTTTAAAAATTTACTTAGAAAAGTATCATGGGAGGTAAAAGGGGTAAAGGAAGGATAAATGATGATGGAAGGAGACTTGACTTTGGGTGGTAAACACACAATACAATATACAGATTATGTATTACAGAATTGTATACCTGAAACCTATATAAATTCATTAACCAATGTCGCCCCAATAAATAAGGAAGTAAACAAATAAATAAACTATCAGGTACTAATAGATTTAAAGGCTATTTTGTCTATACCATAATTGTAAGAAATCATAATCCCTATGTTATTCAAACCATTCCAGAACACAAGGAAACTGAGGGGTGAAGGAAGAAATTTTCCTGGATAGTATTTTGAAGCTAGCAAAATAATAATACTCAACTTGACAAAGATGTCTTATAAAAAAGGAAACACAGATTAAACTCAGTATGGATATAAATGCAAAAATTTTTTAAATAATATTAGAGAATTAAATGACATGATTGATTAAAACAAATAAATCATTACAATGTAGGGCTTCTGTCCAGAATTCAAGATTAGTTCAACATATTTTAAAGAATGAAGCATGATATTGTTCTTGCATTTATGAAAAAGTGATTTAGTAAAGTTCAATATCCACCTGTAATAACAAATTTAAGTTAATTGAGAGTCAAAAGAAATTTATTTTATGAAGAGTATCAACCTAAATAAATAGTAAATATAAGAATGAGAAAATGAAACTTTAGAAAAACTCTCAAGGAATCAGAAACATATCAAAGATATATTTTACATCCATTTAAATGGATATAAGAGAAACATCTATTGGTTGTCTCTCTAACATGCCCTGACTGGGGACCGAACCCACAACCCAGGTATGTATCATGATTGGGAATCAAACCTGCAAGCTCAACCGACTATTTGTTGAGTGCCTTCTATGTGACTCACTCAGGAGATTCAGTGGTGAACTGGAAACCCCTACTTATATCCAAAAGGGAAGAAAAGAAATAAGATAATTAAGTGAAAGATATATTAGATAATGATAAGTAGTGAAGGAACATCGGAAGTGCTGGAGGGTATAGTGGTTGCACTTTTAGAGAGGGGAGACAGAGAAGGCCTTTTAGAGAAGGTGACATTGAAATAAAGACATATCGAAGTGAGAGTAAAGATCATACAGATATTAGAAAAAGAATTCCCAGGTAAAGTGAAGAAATGAAAGGGCATGAAGAGGAACAAAGAGGCTAGAGCAGGGAAAAGGTGAAGGAGAGGAAGCCAGAGAAACATCGGGAACAGATCATTCAGTGCCTTGTAAGCCATGGAGTGGACTTTAAGAGGAGCCTTTGCAGGGTTTTGAGCAGCGGAGTGACAGGAAGCATCCCTGTGTTGTACAGACCAAAGTGAGTCAAGGGCAGAAGCAAAGAGACCAGCTGGAAGACCAGAATATAATGTTGGGAAGGGGTAAAAGTGCAGGGTGGCCAAGGACTGGCTGAGTAGCTCCTAGATACAGGTAGTAGGTGAGCCTTGTTACAAACAAGATTTCATTTAACCTTCACAACCTATTGTGAGGTAGATATTATTATCCTGCATTTGTAGATAAGACACTGAAGTTCAAAGAAGTCAAACTAATAATAAATGGCAGAGACTCCTCTAGTCAAACGTTATCTCATTCTAAAGCTTGAATCTTTATTGATTAACTTCTACCCTATTGTCCCCATACTTGACAAGATTTTACAGGGTTTCTTTAAAAATGTACAGAAATAATCAAACAAACATGAAACAAAACAAGGGGGTGAGGAGAAGCTTCTACTCTCCAGTCCCAACGTCAACCTAAAGAAAAGGAAAAAGGACTCGTGGACATGGGCAAGAGTGTGGTGGTTGCAGAGGGGTAGGGAGATGTAAAGGGACTAAATGGTAATGGAAAAAGAAAAAATATATACATAAAAATATTAAGAGAAAAAAAGAAAAGAAAAGAAGACTTCCATGAAACTTGCTAGGAAAGTCCCTTGACAAAATTGTAATTTTCAGAGGATGTCTTTCTTAGAACTATTTATCTGGTATCAATGATTGTCTCATGGATTTTACTGTTGATAGATTTCAGAAATTTAGCAGTGTTACCTGTGTGTGAAATCAAAGATGATAAATAAATACCTCAGCGTTATCTATAGGGGACAGAGGTCTCTTTAACAGTATGGTACCATTGAACTGCTAAAAGGTCTTAAGGACTAGGCCCTGGTCCAGTAGTTCAGTTGGTTAGGGGACCATCCCGCTACACCAAGGTTGTGGTTCAATCCTGGCCAGGGCACATACAAGAAGCAACCAATGAATGCATAAATAAGCGGAACAACAGATTAATCCTCTCTCTCTATCTCTCCCTCTCTCACTCTTTCTCCCTCTCAAAATAAACATTTAAAACAATTTAAAAAAGAGAAAGAAATGATGTATATGTCATATGACTTTAAAAAAATTTTAAGCATTAGTATCGTAAACAGTGCTAATCAAGACATTGAGAAAGGCACTTTTTTGTCCTCAAAAATTGCTTATATCTGGATAAATAAAAGGAAAAGGAGAACAAGATGATATATTAGCTTTCGTTAGGAGTGTCAAAAAACAGAATAACACACAGAAACTTTCCGCAGTCCTGCTTCCGTTCCTGTGCAATGGAAATATTCTGAATATGCTAGAGCAGATATAAAAACTCATTACAGTCATGACCCTCCTCAAATGTGTTCATTCCCTAGCCTCCTTCCCTTCAAGACCATCATATAAGTGATTATTTTTGATATCTTAGAATTTATTTTTTGCAAACCCTTTCTCTGCTTCAGTCACATATATATCTTTTTTAGCAATTACAACTTGTCTGTCCAAACTTGTTCCACCAAACAACATAAGGATCGGGGATGAGCGTGAGTCTGGTTGGAGGGTACAGAGGGTATTTAATATATAATTATAGTATATGATTTACGATCTCTAGCAGCATTAAAGCAAGGTTTGTTCTCTCCAAATTAGGAAATGCACTCCTAACACTCTTAATTAAAACAAAAAAATTTAGCTCTAAGTCACAAATATGCTCCTATAAGATAAGCCCTTACTTTTACTTGTTAAGCTGTGTATTCACTTCTGTGCCTTTTGATTGTCTTATAATAAGGCCCTAAGGTTATGTCTTACTCTGTAGTTTTTTCTAACTATTGAGGCAGCATCATGCGTAAACATTCAGATTTTAGTCTGAGAGAGTGTGTGTGCGTTGCTGGTTGCTTTTACTCACAGCATTGCTTTCCAGATACCTCAGTTTGGGGATCTCCAAAGCTTTAGCAATCTAGAAAAAGATTTGCTCAGCCAGTGATCTCATAATTATTACCAAAAGCCATGGCAGGGCTCTACCATCAATTGCTAGGTAAGGTCAAGCTAATTAGAAAATAAGATTCAAGATTCCAGCCAAACTCACCTGCCAAGTCAGAACTCAGCCAAGTGTAAACCCAGTAAAACATGATTTGCATTGAGCTGAAAGTAGTGACCAAAAGGAAAAAAAAAAAAAGGAAAGGAAATGCATTGCTCAGCTAATGTGAACCTATCTCTCTTTCTCTTTTTTAAAAAAATAAAAAGTCTGCTAGTAAATGATTCAGTGTCACAGGCTCTCTACTGTATTTTTGTCAGACATAGGCCCTAGAGAAAACAATACCTAATTTTATCATTATACCTTGTAAAGGGAAACTTGAATTTTTTTTTTTTTTAACCTGGGAACTCTTGATTGCAAAGCTCTATTATTTGGTGAGGGGTAGGCTCTAGAAGGCGAAGAGTTAAAGACGTCACTTTAAACGACAAAAGCTAAACACCCTACCCCACTTTTGTCTCTTCTATTCATCCTTTTCATCGTGACCGGTTTCAGCTTTCTAAGCTCTTCAGCTACCTGCCCCTACTTTATATTCCTAGGCCTGGCTGGTTAGTTTGCATTTGTGTGCTAATGTTGATGAGCTTCCTTCTCTGGGAGGAGGGGAGAGACGCTGGAGTGGGGGTGGGAGTGAAGGCGCTGGGTTTGCCACAAGAGTCCTGCTGAATTTTAACCTTGAATGCCTCCTACAGAGCTTCTAACAAAGCCTTCCTGACTTTGAGAAATAGGACACCCTGTTAAAACTCGTGTGTTGACACACATTTGAACCAAATTGGTTAGCCAAAAGTGAAATGTGGATTTAGGGAAATTATTAGTTATAATAATAATAACTAAAGAATAATAATGTGCAAGACCTTCAAAGTATATGAATGCCTCAGGAGAGCTCTTATAACTCATGAAAAGGAGAGATTTACTGCTTTGGGGGTGGGGGGAGGAGAAAGAAGGAAAATGTTAAATATTTTACCAAAAAAAGGAGAGTATTTTTCTCCATTAATAGAATCTGGGGGGAAAAATGTTCGTAGATAATCACTTTAATTAAAATAATTATATCAGACATCTTTGTAGTTTACAAACATTAATGTCCTAATTTAGTTACACTTGATGTTTCATTCTGTTTCTGAAGGCATAATTCTGTCCAACTAAATGAATGAAATACTTCTGATCTGCCATTTACAAAGCAAAACAACCCTGTACTTTCATATTTGTAACAGAGTAAACAGCAATGAAAAAAGACAGGTACATAAAGAATAATTAGTACGTGTAGTATAGCTTCTAATTAACTAAAAGGGTTGCCAAAATACCCACTGTAAGAAGCCACTATGACCCTTAGCAGAGGTGTACTTATTAACCAGAAAGCTAGGCCAAGTTTTTATTTTTCTAGAACTTTATCCAAATTGAAAATTCTAATGAAGGCACAGAATGTCACTGGCTTTTCCTGACCAGTAATTGTTAGACGTTGTGTGTGGCCCTTTTTGAAAATGAGAATAAATCATATCATTCAACATTAAAAAAAAAATTAAGATGCATTT
The DNA here is from genome assembly GCF_987537825.1 of Furipterus horrens. NCBI lineage: Eukaryota > Metazoa > Chordata > Mammalia > Chiroptera > Furipteridae > Furipterus > Furipterus horrens. Next base: position 16,332,985 of record NW_028327182.1, read on the forward strand.
CTGATAACGTCTTCTGAGGGAGAATGCAGAAGAATTCAGGGAAAAAAGTCATTCATTCAGGATATCGCAATTTAGTGAACAGAATTCTAAAGCAGGGATGAGAAATCAGAGATCAATGTTTAAACTTTGCATCTGGTACAGGCCTTTCAAATAAACATTGACTCTGTGACTTGGCATGTCCTTGAACTCTCTGTCTCAATCTTTTTATTTCTAAAATTAGTTTAATTCTAAAAGAAGAACAAAAGTACCAAAAAACGTAAATAGCTTTGAAAATATCAAAAAGGGGATTATTGTTTTTCTTCAAATAGTGCATGTAGTTATTGGTTGATTTACTCCCATTTTCTCTGCAGTTTTACTCATTTAACCTAGTAATTAATATCTGCCCTCCCATGCTGCGTGCATTTTCATGCTGTAACATGCTTCATAGACTCATCTTGCATAGCAGTGGACTGTACAAAACAAATACAGGAATTCACAATACATGAACACAAATAATGCTTAGATCTCATGTCTTTGGGTAACCTGAAAGACATAGTCTTGAAACACCAGAAAGAAAGGTGCTTCTTATCTAAGCATCCAAGTTGGCTCTGTGACTAGAGTCTAAACTATACTCTGAAATAGATTTTCCCTGTCAGAGCGGGTCAATGGTCTGACGTTTGAAAGACGTGAAAACTGGCCATTCTATTCATTTATTGCTTATTCCATTATTCATGTGTTAATTCTTGTTAACACATTTTGTGCCAAGTTCTACCTCAGGAAGATGTATACTGTCACGATATTACAGTTAAGTAGAGAAGGTATGTACATTGTAGAAGACAAAACATTTTTCTTTTACCCTTCTAAATTCTTTGGCTGGGTTAACAGTCAAATGGACATAAGACAGATTAACAGAGGAAAAACAAATTCCATCTGTACAGGAGTTGGGGGGCTCCAAAAGGGTATGAGACGCAAAGGCAGATCAGGCAATTGAGGCTTACATGTTATCCTGAGTTAAGAAATGGGATGGGGCCTGAGGCTTCAAAGAGGAAAAGGGTAATTCACAGAACTATAAGAAGAGCAGATGGTTGGTAATTAGTTGTTTCTCCTGCCATACAGGTAAGTCATTCAAATAAAAGTTATTTCTAGTAATAGCACTCTTTCTGGGCCAGGCCCCCTATCTAAATTCTTTTAGGTAGTTAAGGGAGAAGTAAAAGTTTTTCTTGAATCTTCTGGGTCTTGATTGCCTTCAGCTCAAATAATCAACTTGCCAAAGTGGCACATTTTGGGGATGTTTATTCTGAACCCCTTCAGTGTAATACCTTTACAGAGTAAGTAATAAGCAAAATCTGAGAGGTGTGCACAAGGAACTATGAAAATTCAGAGAACAGACAAGAAAACAATAAAAACAAAACAAAACTGGAGATGACAGAGAAAGTTTGACAGAGAATATTCTGAAGTTAATGGCCAATTATTCCAGTATATAAATTCTGATTCCTAGGAACACTCAATCTCAGAATATCTTACTTTCTCATCAGGAAGTTACAAAGAACAAAAAGGAGAAAATTTCAATTAATCCCATGATGTTGGATTTGAATAGGAGATATTGGAATGGACTATAGATTTCAATGTAGAGGCTTATAAATATAAATAAAAAATAGATGTTAATGTGTATGTCCAGAATTATCCAGCCATGTACTAGCTAAAATAGAGACATTTATTGAAGATACAAGATACAAGAAACATTGTACATACATCAATAATGCCTCAGTCCTCTTCAAAACAGCCAGCTTGGGACCTCACACAGTTCTCCCAATCACCATCAGCTGCCTCATCATATTTTCCTTAATCTCATTGATGTTCTGAAATCTCTTCGCTTTCAAGGTAATTTTAGTTTTGGGAAAAGCCAGACATCACAAGGTGCCAAATCTGGGCTTTTGGGAGGCTGAGTCACCTGGGTGATATGATGTTTCACAAAAAAATTCTGCACAAAATGTGATGCACGAGCAGGCACATTGTTGGAATGAAACTGCTAATCACCAGTTGCCCATAGCTGCGGCCTTCTGAATCATCTGAATAGTTTCTGCAGAGGAATGTTCAAACTTAATGCAAAATTTGACGCAGATTGTTTCTCTACTCAGTCATTTTGAATGTGACAGCCACACAGTACTCATGCTCAATCAATGGCATCTATCATTCCCACTGACTAGTACAGTGAGGCTGGCATTGTTCACACATGCGCATTCCACTACACTTTCCTTGGCTGCCAGGCTACATCAATGTCATGCAAACCATTCTTGTTATATTAACAATGGTTGGACTTTTTTTGGAGAGATTTTGTATATGCTTACATATATTAGCTATGCTTACATATATTACATATATGCTTACATATATTATTTAAAAGGGCCTGGGAACAACTTCTTAATGGCAATAAGCACATCTGGCACTCAAATCTGGGCTTCAATTTTATTCTCTACACAAAAGAATGAAAGAACCTTGAAGAAATGACTGATCCCAGAGCTGTTGTTCCAGAAACAACTGTACCAGAAAGTATGAAAGTGAACAAAAACATATATTAAGATGTCAAATGGACACAGCGGCATAAATAGGTTCCAATTGGCCAAAATAAAGATAAAAATAAATTATGATATTGAAGGGAACCAAAGTTTGACCACCCTTAACATAAGACATATTAAAAGGAGAAAAACAAATTTAATTACGTATGTACAGGGGTTGGGGGGGACCCTTTTTGGGAGGTTGATTTTAAGCTGTTTGATACAAAGCAAGACTCAGAAAGAACCTTTGACCCTCCCTCATTTTCTGCTCAAGAGATTCAGACAGAAAATCCTGCTTTAGGAAACGAGTCTTGGCTTAATTACATAAGAATCTTCACCCTAGCATTAGTCGAGAAACTCCAAGCCTGTACCCCATTGTTTCTTAGTCGTGTAGCAAGACTTTTCATGCCATGTATGTTGCTCTTCTTCAAATCCATTCTCATTTCTGAAGTCTAATACCCCATTACCTCCCTTTGTCCAAAAATGTCATGTATACCCAGTGCTGCCCCACTGTCTTTTTAATGTTTATGTTTATGTGAATTCCCCACGCACATGTATTAAAATTTGACTTTCTTGTGTTAATCTGTCTCTGCTCATTTGGTTATTAGCCCAGCCAAAAAAAACTTAGAAGGCAAGAGGAAAAGTATTAATCTTTTCAACTCCTCCCCAATATTAATGGATTATAAATCATTGACTAAAGTACAATAGAAATCTATAAGATGATACTAACATTAATACATGAATAAACAGAAAATTTTATTAGTAATAAGATATTTCATCACTTAAAATAATTTCCCCCACAAAATACTTTTAATTATAAAGGAGCAAAACTAACCTCATAGGATGAAAACCTGTCAGACGTCACTGTAGTTGAGAGATTAAAGTGTAGCCCTTATTGGTGTAGCTCAGTTGGCTGGGCATCATTCCAAAAAGTGATAGGCTGCCAGTTTGATACCCGGTCAGGGCCTATGCCTGGGTTGTGCTTTTGGTTCCTGGTAGGGGTGTGTGAGAGAGGCAATCAACCAATGTTTCTCTCTCACAAGGAATTTTCTTTCCCTCTCTTCCCCTCTCTCTAAAAATAAATAAATAAAGTCTTTAAAAAAGAGGAAGAGATTAAAGTATAGATAATTGTATGCTACCAGATATGGCACAATGAGAAGAACACAGCATTACTTTTGTGACGTGCCTGTCAAAGATACAAAGCTTGAGTCTAATCAATAGGAAATAACAGAAAAAGTGGAAATTGAGGTTTAGTGTACAAAATAACTTGCTTATAATTTTTTAAAAAAATTCTTCTAGAATGAAGGAGATCAATGAGACAAGGCAGCTAATTGAAATGTGTGATTCTGAACTAGATCCACTTCTCTTAAAGAATATTATGGGGTCCTTTGGTAAGTGAGAAATTGGGTCTGAGGATTAGATGATGGTAATGTATCGTGGTTAACTTCCTGATTTTGATTATTATACTGTGTTTATATAAGACAATGTCTTTACTTGTATCAAATATACACCTAAGTATTTGATGGTGATAGAACATCGAATCAGCTACTTATTTTCAAATGATTCAGGAAAGGAAAAGGTCTTTGTTTTGTATTTGCTACTCTTATACATGTTTGAAATTCTCTCAAAACAAAAATATATTTTGCAGTGCTAAAAATAAGATCTGGAATTCTGTTGTCAAGTTGTCTTAGCTCAAATCCCAGTTGTCTTGGGTAAATCCTATAACCTCTCTGAGTTGCTGTTTCTTCCTCTGTGAAAGAAAGGGCTAAAATAATTATAAATTCCTAAGGAAATCCTTTTAAAGTTTAAATAAAAAAGACCTTCATCTAGTCTCTGTCTCTTAGGAAATTTTATTATTCTTCATTAGATATTTTTTTCCTTACTTGTTTTTATGGCATAAAATGATGAGTTTAATTAGTTCATGTGTAAATGCTTACAAATTAGAATGCTTGTAGAGTGCAAATTTTCAAATTGAAAGATGAAACATTATACATCGTTTAGTCACTTAATAAAGAATCTTATCTTTCATCTTCAGTTTTGAATCCAAGATATTTTCCAGTTCAACTCCATCAGATGACGAATATAATTTAGTTTAACCATATTATGGTTTCATGTACTTTAAATGCCTCTGTAATAACAATGTTGGATGCTGCCAAGTTCCAGTTGTGGAAATGTCCATTTATAAACACACATACACTTTTATTGCCAGAAATATTTAAACATTATGGATATCACAGTGGCAGAAACTATGTCCAAATCAACAACAAAAGATCACAAAATACATTTTCATATTCATAAGGTTGTCAATGCAACTGAGAAAATTCAGCATAGTGAAGAAGAAACATGTATTAGTTTTTTATTGCTGCCCTGACAAATCACCATATGCTTGTCTTAAAACAAAATCTATTTAATATCTCACAGTTTTGTAGATACAGATCCGTGGGCTTGGCTCAATTCTTTGCTCATGGTCTCCCAAGACCAAAATCGAGGTAATCAAGGCTGGGCCCATATTTGGAAGCTCTGGGGGAGAGAATCACCTCATAAGCAAGCTCATTCAGATTATTGGCAGAATCCAGTTTCTAGTACATATAGGACCATAGGACCAAGGTATCTGTTTCCTTTATAGTTATTGTCAAATCATTGCCCTCAAGAGCTCCTAGTCACCCACAATTCTGCTCTTCTCACTCTCTTCACCTTCAAACCAACAATGGTCTGTCAAATCCATTTTGCACTTTGGATCTCTTTTACTTTCTCTTCTGTGCATCTGGAGAAAGTCCTTTGCTTTTTAAGGGCTCGTGTGATTAGGTCAGACCCACGTGGATGATCTCCTGTATTTAAGGCCAACTGTACCATATAACATAACACTGTCAAGGGAGTCATGGCTCTTCACAACATTCACGGGTTCCAGCAGTTAAGGTGTGGAATCTTGGGGACCATCTCTAGAAATTTAGTATACTGACATAATTTATTCTGAGTATGGTTTACAAAGAGTGGGGGAACAAGTAAAGCACTATTCTGTAAGACAATATTTAATTTTTGACAGGTAATGTAGAGGCATATTTCCTTGAAATGCTGGTAACATAGGAATATATACACAAATTATAAGTTCAGAAAACATTGAACCAGTTATAAAGAAAATCATCCTCAATGTTACTTCTCTCATGTTTAAATGCAACAAAGGTACTTGTAAAGACCTTTGAAATTACAGATTCTATGTCTATACTCCTAAAGACAACAAAAAATTATTTCAATTTTAACTTAGGAATTTCAGTTTAGTTAAAACATAACTATGTAGTATTACATATTTAATGTCTTTCACATCTTCTCTGGTTCCCATTTTTAACTGTCAAATTGGCCAAATTCTTATGTACCTAGATCTAAAAGGCAGTGGGAGGAAAGGACGGCTTACTGGAGGCGCACTAAAGGTGATGCTAGAATTACCATCATCACAGTTGTCCCTACCAATTTCCTCTTTGTTGTCACAATGAGGGAAGTAGTGAAACTTTTCAGGGAATTGTAGATTAGAACATGGAAAACAACAAAACCGGCCATTACAGACGCCTGGAGTAGTGTAAACAGCAGCCCTTAATATAAACAATAACCTGCATGTTTACATGCCTTCAGGCACACCCCGCCCATGGTGCCTGAATCCCGCCAGCCCCTCCCCCATGGTTCTATAGCTCAGAGGCTGAGCTTAGGTGGGGTTGGAAGTGCCCTAGAATGGCTCTTTGTTGGTTTTCCCTCATGCTAGAGCCTAGTGTTGCTGTGAAGCAAAGTGCTATTGAATTTTCTCACTCAGGCAGAACACTCAACAGGAAGGAAGGAAGCGGCCATTCTTTCTGGTCCTATTGTCTGACCACCCGGCTTAAGCAATCAAACAGCTCTGCGGCCATAGCTGGGTGCTTACAAGCCTGTTAAGTTATTTTTTTTTTTCCCTGGTAGGCGCTAGGGAAGGGGCCAGCGATGGATGGAAACTGGCTCTTTATGGTTTTCAGTAATTTTGGGTACAGTCTGATGGCATCTTTTCATGGCTCACTCTCAGGTTCTCATTTTCTAATAGCAAAGTGAAAAGAGAGTCAGCCTGAGTGAAAATGTACACATTTTGGAAGTGAGGTAGCTAAAGACTGGGCTTTGTCTATAAATGTATTATGAAAATAGGAAAAAGTACACATTTTATATCACTAATAAATTTGGATATTGGTCATCTTTTCTTAAAAAATTAATAAAGACCCTACCTTGTTTGTTTCACAATGTTAGTGTAATAATCGTGTAAATAACTACTTAGAAAAATATTTCATAATTCTAATATGCAATATCAGTAATCTTCTGAGGAAAACATGTCTAGTTAAAATAAATATCCAACATGAAAAAGAAAATGATAAAGCTAAGGGTTACAAAATAAAAATAATAATTTTTATCATTCTAAATGATCAACAGCTGCCTTCAAAGTTTAAAAAGTTTCTACAGAAAACTATACCTTTGAAATTTCCATAAGAAGACAGTTAGTAGAAATCTATCTTTTGCAGACAATGCTAGTAGAGTAAAACATTTTTTCTTCTAAGCATAACTCTCAATTTCTAAGTATAGCTTTAAAATGTATTTATTAAAAGACCAAAACCTCATATGATTATTATTCTTTTACATATTAATTTTAGGGAAAAATGAACATTTAAAAATAAAAATAAAAATTTGAAGCATAACTATAGTTAAGTTTTGTGGGGGAAATGATGCCTTTATTAAAATGAGCTTTAACTTAAAACTTTTTTTAAAACAAGAGTCCTAAGTAATATAATGATTACAGTATTTCTGAGGAAACTCAGAAGTCATGCAGAGTTTAAAATATCTTGGGTTATTTGGGGACTGTCTGATAGACTCTGAGGAAACTATGCTAATAATAACTTTTAACCCTGAAGTGTTGGAGAATTGCAGTAGCTTTTGAGGAGTGAGTCAGTCATCAAGGCTGGTGATGTCCTCTAAGGAATACACTAAGGAAATATTTTTATTTAATTTGGAAGAATTTTTTCTTTCTAGGGACCCAATGTCAGAGTATATCTATGGCTAGTTTTTCATCTAGAGTCCTAGGGTCGAGAGCAGAGCCCTGGGGGGCATAATGAGACATAACCTGGTGATCTTGGAGCCTTTGCTCTTGGATTTGCCACTTTTGGAAGTTGAGTAACGGTGCTCAGCTCTTCTTGGCTGTGTTTGCTATTCTTCTCAATAGCAATTTAGCATTTGGCTCTGTCAGCGTAGTTTTCCCAAGTAGGAGTCAAAAGCAGTTCTTCTTTAGAGAAAGATTGAGGACCCTTGAGTGGAGAATCTGTTTCATCCTGCTGCTTCAGGATATCCTGATTTTAAAGCCAGGGCTCCCAGAACTATGACAAGAGCTCTCAAAAGATGACAGCCAGATAGGGATTTGGAGAGAAGAATAATCTCTCAAATGTAGGGTAGGCTTAGATAGTCCCTTGTGCTATGATTTATAGGTTGGAGAGCATCCAACCCTCAACATTTTTTTTACCCACTTAACCCAGTGTCAAAACTTCATTGTTTTGAGGTTATTCCTTTGGGTTAAGTCATTCCTTTGGGTTGAAATCACCTCTTCCTTTAGAATGAATTTGTTTTCCAGGCTCTCTTCTTAGGGGTAAGTCAACGTGCAAACAGCAGAGCTTGCAGAGTGCTGAGAGAATTTGCGCTGAAAGGGAGAAAGGTTGCCCAAGACAAAGGAGAGGCATTAAAAATGACAGATTTTCCTTCCTTTACATTTGTGTCTCTCGTCCTTCATCTAATGCTTTATTTGCTCAAGTTTTAGGTGGGAAGATAGAAAAAGAAAGATGATTAGACTGATTGAGATAGAATTATTCTGTTGTGCCATAGACAGGACACATCCTCTTCCCTCGATGTGGAGACTATAGATCAGTTCAGCAACCCAATTGAGAGTGATCTGTGAAACGCTTATGACTTGGTAATTCCATTTCTATTGAATTGCTTTCTTGGCAACTACTTTACACATGATTCACAGGAAGACTGTTTTCAACTTAAGAAACACAACATGAATTCTTTTCATCTTCCATTTCTATTTTTTTAAAAAGCACTTGAGTACTTTCAACTATCTCTTCAGGTAGCTTTATATCATTTTCCCTAAGCAACACACTTGTCTGGAAGCAAGAATAAATTCAACTAAAATAAATTAAATGAAAACATTAGATTGGCTGCTTTAACAGAGATAAAGACAAACCAGCTGCCTCTACCCTATTGCTCCTCCCTCTCAAAGAACTACCAAAACACAACCCAGCTTCCTCTCTTAAGTAAAATCCCAAAATGGTGAGTAGTTCAGGTGGATGAAGTGCCCTGATTCACAAAATTATATAAACATTCTCTCACCTTCATTGGCACTCAACATTCATCCCCCGGACTTTTTACAGGGTTTCTTTCCTCCATCCCCATCTCTTACAACTTCCTAGAACCACTTTCTTTGCTCTGGCTCCCATGCCACAGATCAATGCTAAAAAGTTATGAGAAAGTGTTGACTGAACTGTCAACATTCCTCCTTCTCCTAAAACCTTTTCACTGATAGTTTCTGCTTTGCAACTCTAATTTTCTTGTTTTCTACCTCTTTTATAACTTTTTAGTGCCCAGTCTTGTTCTTGACCCTGTCAGCTGTCATTGAACATGTGTGCTTTGCACATGTTTCCAATATTCAAAAGATTTTCAAATTTTGTTCCTCCTCAGCTTCTCCTCTTTTATACTTCCAATCTGCCAATATATTGAATTTTGTTACAAATTAATGAGAGAAGCGTAATTTTGTATCCTCTCTCCTGACACATATATATACACTACAACACCCAACAGGATCTCCCACCATATACATATACATATATATGATATTTCACTGTTTATTTGCTTTCTCAACATGTGTTCAACTTGATTCTATCCTTTCCTCCTGAACAGCACCATTATAAAATATTTTATGTTCTCCAAAAGAATTCTACATGGAACACAAGTCATAGAACACCATATATATGAATATATAATCTTTTTTCTACATTTTATTTTTTCAGAATAGGATAGCTTTTATGTCTGATGCTTCCTAATCAATATTCATTCTTTCATTTATTAACAAATACTTATCAAATGCCTTCTATGTTCAATGAATTGTGATAATTATTATGGGGAGACAAATATGTGTAACACATAATTGTATGCCTATACAACCCCAAATCAGGCATAATAGGACATAAGAGCAAATAATTTCAATTTAAGAAAGAAAGGATAAATTTACTTATCTCTTCCAAATAAACCATGTTACTTGTATGATGAAAAAAATTCAAAGCATCACTGAGAACTAGGATTTGACATAAATACAGTTAATAGAGTTTCCTGCTTTCTCTAATCATGCTTCTCAACCTGGAATTAAATGTGGAGAAAGTGAATTATGGGAATAATAACAGATTGTGTATCAGAATGACAGAAATAGTGGTGCATCAAGAGACTGGACACCAAGTGAACTAACTATATGACCCACAAAGGGATTGGCATGTTGGAAGACTAAAGAGGGGTTTCTTCAAAGAAGATATACATATAATCAATGAGGACATGAAAATGCCCAACATCATTAGTCAATAGGAAAATGCAAATTGAAACCACAATGAGCTACCACTTTATGCCAGTTAGGATGTTGATAATAAACAAACAAAAAACAAAATGGAAATAAAAAGTGTTCATAAGAAGGTAGAGAAATTGGAACTCTCAAACATTTTTGGTGGGAATTTGTCTCTGTGGAAAACAGTTTGGTGATTTAAAGATAAAACTATCATATAACTTAGCAATGCCACACCTAGGTATATATCCAAAATGATTGAAAACAGGAATTTGAACAGTTATGTGTATGCCCAAGTTCATAGAAGCATTATTCATAATAACCAAAAGGAGAAAATAACCCAGCTGTCCATCAACAGATGAATAGATAAACAAAATCGGGTATATGCTTATAATGGACCATTATTTAGCCTTTAAAAAGAATGAAATTTTGACATATGCTACAACTTCGATGGCTTGACATATGCTTAGTGAAATAAGCCAGGCGTAGAAGGACACATAGGGTTTGCTATCACTTACATGAGGTACTTAGGATAGAAAAATCCATAGAGTCAGAAAGTAGAATAGAGATTACCAGGGGCTGAGAGGGGGTGAGAAGGAGGCATTATTGTTTAACGAGTACAGAGTTTTTGTTGAGAATGATGATAATGTTTTGGTTATAGATAACGGTGATACATAGTTACACAATGGCTAAAATGATAAATATTGTTATATACATATATTTAAACATGAAAAAGTTATAAAATAAAATGAAAACAAAAAAGAACAGATAGGGTTATGGAACAACATATCTAAAAAGAAGGAAAAGCAGATCTCATAGGCTTAAAAGAGAAGGAAAAAATTTTTTAAAAGCTCGATATTATTTTAAACAAAAATTATTCTGTATGTGGTAGGGGCATAGGTCACATAAAAAATGAGTGGAAATAAAATAATTGTAGAATAGTTTTGGGGTGAAATTTCCAATATTGGGTGCAAAAATGAGTATCATAGTGGGCCTTGTAGCTTGAATACTGATGGCTCACAGCTAATCCCTTCTCTAGCCATTGCCCTTGGTGGAGAGCCCAGATGAAATCTGCATGTCATTACTGCTTTATGCAAGGGTACAAAACCCTGGTTCCCTTGTCTTGATTTGGAAGAACTGAAGGACCACCCAACTCCAAACTTCAGGTAGAATTAGTTGAGGTCTCTGTCACACCTGTCATATAGTTTCCATTTCTCCTGCTGCCCAATCCTGCTTCTGTCACTTTACAGGTATTTTTCTCTCATGTGCATAACAATGAACTTCCTGCATGTGAATCTGTTATTCTGGGGATGCAACAAAATCAGAAATTGGGTTGCAATCCTAACCCAGTAAGAACTATACATTTCTTTTGTGATGCACTTAATTTAAAAAATTCAGTTTTGCTGAATACAATTCTGACAGACTAGATTTTATTTTTTAACACAACCATCAACATTAATATATTACCTCTTTTATTCAGCTGATACTTGTTGACTGTCTACTATGTGTAGATTTTGTACCAGGAAAGGAGTCAGATATATGAATTATAAAGTCCAATGCAGTCTATTAAATTATAGGATATCATTACTATTCTACAAACTGTAAACAGTAATTTGCCTCAAAATTTAATGCTATTTAAGGTTGCTACAATTGTCTTTTTTTTTCTAATTCCCGAGGGACAGAATTTTCTGTTAAAATGATCTGCTGTTAGAAAGCTAATAGGAACAGACTTTATCATAGAGATATGATCTAGACAGGCCTAGGGAGATTGAAAAAAATCTTAAGCGCAGAGGACAACAATTATTCGGGTATTACTTTGGCACATTTGTTCATTGTTACCACCAAAACTAAACCTGGACATCATATAATTTTATTCTGGTATCAGGGAAAAATATTAAAAATTTTGTATATTCATTAAAGATATTCGTCAGGACAAATTTCAAACATAATCAAAAATTGATAGAAAAACATAAGCAATCTTCCTATACCTATCAATAAGCTTCCCTTAGGGCCAACATTGTTTCATTTATACCCATATCTGCTTCCCCTCCTCTCACATTCTTTCAAGGCAAGTCTCATCTGTTACATAGTTATACCTGCATGTTTCAATGGTTCTGTGAAAGGTAAGGACTCTGAATGAATACATAGGGGAATATAGTCAGTGTTTGTAAAACTCTGTTAGTGTTTTCTAGAAATCAGAGGCAAGAAAAAGTAGAGTTCATTCTCTGAGTGAAAACTGAAGTCAGTATAAATTCAATATAAAGAATGAAGTTCCGTGTCTGTAGAAGAAATATATATTGAGAGATGTTTGTGAAGCAGTTGCCCAGGAGGTTTAGAAACTTTCCATATCCAATTCATTGAGAACATATTAATGGGATATGGATGGAATGAGATTTGTAGATGTTGAGGGCTGAAGGGTCTCTGGCTCAGTGATGCAGGCAGGTGTTTATGTGGGCCCCTGGAGGACTTCTGGCTATTCCTTGTAGTAAGATAGGAAGATCTAAAGAGTATTAAGCGGAGAAGGGGTGTAATATCACTGCCATGATAAAAGGATTACTCTGGCTGCTGCTATGTTGAAAATGGACTGTAGAGGTTATGGGGAAGGGACATGGACCAGTAAGGATGAAGTTTCTCATACTTCACAGTGCATACAAATCATGGGGAATCTCGTTAAAATTCAGATTCTGTTTCAGCAGATCGAGGATGGAGACTGAGATTCTGTGTTTCTAACAAGCTCCCAGGTGATGCCTATGCTCATGGTGTATAAACCAAACCTTGTTCAGCAAGGAGTTAAGAGATGATTAGAGACATCCAACTGATAGAAAAAGTGGCTCCAAGTGGCAGAGGTGGAAGGTCATGGGGTTGTAAGAAATGGTGGGATGCTGGATTTATTTATTTTTAATGTAACTAACAGGACCCCCCCCACCCCACCCCCATGTTTTGGATATAAAGTATGAGAGAAGACAAGTATAACTCACTACAAAGGTTTTAGCTTGAGACAACTGGAGGGAAGGAGAAACATGTAGAAGGGCAAGTTTTGATAGGAAATCAGAAATTTGATTGTTGACATCTCAATCTTGAGATACCTATTAAACATGCAAATGATGGTGAGTAGGTGATTGGATACAGGAACATGAAGTTCAGGGGTGTGATTGAGATAGGATTTGAAATATATGAGTCTAAATATAGCACATAATGCCATGAGAGTGAAGATCAGTTCGCGAATGAGTGTAGACAGAAATAAAAAGAGATTCTAGGACTGAGTCATGAGACCATACAGTATTTAGGGGGTAGAAAGATAAAAAAGACCTAGCAAAGAAAACAGAAGATGCAGCCCTAAATGAGGAAAACCAAGACAGTGTGTGCCCTAGAAAACTGTGAAATCAGCAAGACAATGATGCAACTAACAAATATCACATCATCAGGCTCAGCCCTAGGTTGTCCCCACAAATTTAAACTTAATTTGGAGCATTTTGATTGAAACTGAACTTTTGATCCATGAAGTTGTTTCAGGGACAGTTTGGGAAGGAGAGATTATGTATTTTATGAAGCTGATTCAGTATCTAAGTATCTATATATCATTTGTACCTAATGAGTTAGTTCATTGAAACTAAACTTCAGTAAATAATTGGTTTGAATACTTTTCTTATTCCTAAAGAAACTGCTTACATTAAATAGTCATATTGACATCACACATAACTTAGAAATAAAACATATTTTTCCTTCCTGGAAACATGTAGCCTTTTAGTATTGTGTATTACATGGTGTGTTAGTACCGATGACCTTGGATTTCTCTTGTCGACTGCTGTGTGATCTTGTGGAGAAACTAATTCCTGTCTTATCTAGGTCACAAAGTGTGGTGGTGACAATGAAATAAGATAACAGATCTCTATAGAGAGACATCAATATTATAGAAGTAAAAAATGTTTATGGAAAAACAGTAGTAAAAGGATCATCTTGACCCAGCTTCTCAGTGTAGGTGATTCGTAAGTGTACTTCACAGAATTAGTATTTTTTTTCTAATGTTTTATGAAGGGCTTGGAGGTGACCATCTTAAAGGTATTTTTCCATTACTTAATCATTTTGACCCATATAAACAACAATTTCACATGGTTCCAGGTAATTCTTCAGGGTTTTTGCTAGTAAGAGAGAAAATATTTCATATTTTAGTGTCAGCAGAGTTTTCCACCATATTCCTAATATAGCAAATAAAATATTTCTAAGTCTTAAATGGGAAGCTTCCATGTTTATTTTCTGTATCCAAAAACAAACTCTCCACTTCTACTGCTGAGTTGGTAAAATTCCATTTAGTGCCCCAAATTTATAATAGGAGGATGGGAAATGAAAGAAGGAAAAGGTGAGCAGTGGCAGCAGCATAAAGTCCACTTCTCTCTCCCTTTATTGCCCTTCCTTGCTCATCTCTTCTCTTCCTTTTTAAAAACAATTTAAACTTTTAACTTTATGTATTCCAGACTAAGAATAGCAAGTTGCAGAAAACAACTGGTGTATGGTCAGGAAAAGCTGTGGCAAAAAACAATTCCAAAATCTCAGTAATTCAACAATGAACACTTTTTCTTTTCCCTTCAGTTTCTCTACACGTTCAAATTGTCCTGCAGAGGACCTTTATTCACAGTGACTGCTCTGAGACTCAGGCTCTTCATTACCTCCTGGCTCTTACTGATGGTTTCTATGTCCTTTTTCATGCTGGTGTATTTCTCAGTAAGTTCCTTGTGGCTTCCCTGGAGTTCTTTATAGTTTTCTTTGAGCTCGCTGAGCTCATTGAGCTTCCCTATAAACATTATTTTGAATTCCATGTCTGAGAGTTTGCTTACCTCTATTTAATTTAGCATTCTTTCTGGGGATTTCTCCTTTCCTTTCAGTGGGGGGTTGTTTCTTTGTCTCCCCATTTTTGTGACTCTTCTTGTTTCCTTCTGCTTCTTAGATTGGTCTGCTTTGACTTCCTGTCTTTGGGTTGTGACTTTCTGCAGTAGAAGACCCGTGGGATTCGGTGGTACAGTCTCCTTGAACTCCTGAACTTGATGTTCTTGGGATGCCCTTTATGCTGTTTATTTGGGATGTCTGGTTGTACTTGGGTTTTGGTTGTTGTTCTATTGCTCTTTGGTGGGTTATTCCCTCCAGCTAGCTGACTGAGAGTCACTCTTCCCACCATGTTTTGTATACTGTTGAGAGACTCAGGCTCATGAAAACACCATCTTGATAGAAGCTTCCATGACCATCAAGGCATTGAGAAAGGAACATCGATAATCACCCATGGGCATTTTTTTTTTCATGGAAATGACAGAGATTACTTCTTCATACATTTCCTTGACCAAACAAGTCATTCTCTGTTCCTAACTTACCATGTGCCTGGAAAAAGGAGCATTAGAATATTTGTGGGCATCCCTAGTAACCATCACTAATATTTGATGAAGCAAGGGGGTGATAATGATGGTTCTTATTTTGTAGATTGTGAGGATTTATATCCCACATAACCATAGAATAAGATCTATTCTATGAATTAAAAATTTAAAAACATTTGATTTAGGCAACAAATATTTTTTTGAGACTAACAACTTACACAGAGACCACGATTGGCTAATATATTGTTTGGGAGACTTAGGTGGAGTCCTTATACCCGAATCTCAGTTAATCCATTCTATTTAAAGTTCATTTTCATATTTACCAAATCATTGATACAGCTAGACAATTTTCATGTTTAAAAAATAATTGACTTTCTTTCATTGATGAAAATAGAGCTTGGAGGGGAAACATCAATTTTATCACTCTGAAGACACACACCTAAAAATTCAGAATATATTTTCCTACCAAAATTTGTTTAAATGGAATATTAAATACTCTTGCAAAGGACTATAGATGATATTTTTATAATATAAATAAAATTACTGAACTTCGCCATGGTCATCCAAGTTTTCAAACAACAATTCTATCAATGAGTTATGTAGATAATAGAAAAGTCATCTCTGTTGTGTGTTCACATAGATATGCCTCTGGAAAACTTTGGTTGGAAGCAATTAAGCCCAGAGCTGGTCAGTATTAGATAGCAGAATGAAGTCAAGTCTGGTCTACACAGAGAAAGTGTCTGGTGGTGAAATACAGCAATTGTGTGTTTCATCCATGTAGCTAATACCAATCTTGATAAAATTTTTTAAAAGGCAGGTTTTTCTCTATGCATTTCTTTTGGATTGAATTATCTTAATAATTGTCCTGACTTTCCACGTCACTTAAGAAGTTCTTTCTAAAACAAAGTTGTGGTTTGGCAAGTAGCCAATCATCTGGACAGTAGAGTAGACAATTCAAGCTATTGCAGTACTTGGGATAGCTGGAAGTTTCTAGACCTGCTTAGAATGGTGACAGTGAAGAACTACAAAACCTTTATACACCTGCAACTTCTGGGTTCAGTTGCTCTGTCTGGACCCCCTTCTGCAATCCCCTTCTAGTCTGATCCTTTTTTTTCAGGTTATGCTAACCCAACGCACATGAGGAACTCTGTGGTCGTAAAATACTCAAATCCCAGAAAAGCTTATTGTTTTTCTGCACTATATGAGATATGGAAGGGCATTCAGATATGTTATAAACACAGTGATTTATAAAACCAAGTTAGAAAATAATAATTTTACTAGATGAAAAATCAAAGATAAACATAACCAGATGTTTAAAAAGAAAAGTTAAGAATCTGACAGTAACAGAATTTTGCTACCTCGAGAGGAGAAAAATCATATTCTCAGGAAGTAAACATTGTATTAAGTATTATTCCCAGAACCTAAAGAAGTTTACAGTAATGTATTTTATTCTCAGAAATTAATAAAAATAAATCACACTATTTCCAGAAAATGCAGTTTAAAATCTGCCTTTGCAGAAAGGAAATACTTTGTTAGCAATTATTACCAAAAGAAGAATTTATTGCCTTGAGTGAAAAACAAAACTGGAAGGTTGAAAAACTTTGGAATCTAGATTTTTCTTTTTCAGCTGACTAAGAAGGATTAAGTGTTCCTAACAATACATTTAGAGACCTTATGAAATTTAAAAATTAACTTTTCAAAGAGAAGAGATCTTTCTTTTTATTGTGCAAGGTTTTTAAACAATGTACAGTTGGAAAAGAAGATCAAATATAGAACAACATTGTTTTACAGATACAATTTTTTATTACCCAAAATGAATGGACTGTCTGATTTAAATTCTTTCACGAGAGTGCCCTTTGAAAGATGTACATACAGCTGCTACTGGTCTATAAGAAGCTCTTCTTTTGAATCAGGGAAAACTTTATTGTCCTCGAGCTGGTGGGTTTTTTTCTCTCCCCAATAATCTTTTTATTTCTTTCTTGCAATTGAAGATGCAAGTCAACATGTTCCTTTATTGTGCGCTAATACACTCAGATTTTTATGAAAAGCAGATGTTCTGAGTTTCAAGTTTGAATTATATTGTTAAGAAGCATCCTTTTACTCATTTTTTTCTTCCTTGTCCTCCTTTGGCCCTTTATTCTATTTTCAATTCCTTTATTATTCACATATCTTTTCATAGATTTCCGTCCATCAGAAGATTATGGTCTTCCTACATTAAACCACTTAAATCTGTTCTAATGGAAATGCTTTTTCTCAGTGGTTAAGAAGGACATTGCTTTTGACATGACTGAGTCTAAGTTTCCTTCCTTATTCTTTTATGTCGCTTTTATTTTCTCACTGTCCACATTTTCCCCCAAATGCCATTTTACGGTTTCCTTTCATAATAACATTGCCAGCATTATAATACCACTTATTTATGTGGTGTTTTATAGCTTAATAGAGCACTTTCATTTCTTTGGTTTATTTATTACATTTTTGTTCTTTTAAATGGATTTGTCAAAACTTTGTTCGTGTGAAAAATGAGTCATAAGTGAGGCATATACATATTGTTGTAGACCATGTATTGTCACAAATATTTTTAACTACTTTCAGAATTATATTAATCCTTGAGTTTAACTTATTTGTGAAATACATTAATCTTGGAATTTAAAGCTATAAAGCATTAACTGCTGTTATAATTTTTCATTCTAAATTTACTTTAGATAATGGTACGATTTTTGTTTCCTTTTTTCTTTTTTTCTTACAGACTGACTATTAGAGATATTACGAGTTTCAGTTTGGAAGAACCGTGCCACGATGTTAACTTTTTTAAAAGATAAGTATTTCTTGGGGGATATTTCTGGCTATGCATATGTGATGATGACACATTGGATCTATTTTAATGTGAGTACTGAAACTATGGACGTAATGTTGATATTTTTTTATCCCAGCAGGGTTATTATCTTCTTTGTGCTAACGAGTAAATACCTCCTTAGTGAGGAAAAATAAACATTTCTTTTTTCATTTCTTACGGAAAAAATTACTATACCTCAATTTTTATTGTGAAGACAGAACAGTGAACACAGCTTGTGATGTTTTGAAGATCTTATATTTTACTAAAATTTGAAGAAAACATTTTCAGAGCTGAATTTGTTTCATCGAAATCTCTCCCTAGACACTGGAACTATTCTGCCTACTATTAGAGTTAGTGGGAGATAGAATTACCCCTGACAATATGTGACCTTTGGATTGTACTTTTTTATTACCATTTTCTGAGTATTTCCTCTTATTTTATCCTCATAAGAGTTTTCTGAAGTATGTGCTGTGTTAGAAATTATTCTTAACCTCGATACCTTAAAACGTTTATCTCATCATTTTGAGTCTAGAATATGAAAGCACCTACCTGGTTGGTTCTGGTTCAGGGTCTCTGCAGAGGTTACAGTTAAGATGTCAGCTAGGGCTGTAGCCATCTTAAGAACTGACTACCAGACTGGGTTGAAGGTTTTAGTTCCAACTTCATTGAAACTAGATCCAATATGGTTATTAGCAGCCTTCACTTTTCCACTGTCTGTTGGCCATAGACTGGTTTCTTGCCTTATGGATGTCATCGTAGGCTGATTCAATGTTAATGGCAACTGGCTCATTTCAGATGAGCTGAGAGAGAAAACGAGAGAGAGAGAGAGAGAGAAGGAAGAGGAGCAATGAGAGGAGGGAAGGGGAAAAGGGAAGGGGAAGGGAGCTATAAAGAAGGGCAACAGAGACAGAGGGAGACAAAATCCTCACCCAAGACAGATGCCACAGTCTTTTTTATAACCTAATATCAGAGGTGACATACCATTACTTCTGCTGTACGCTGCTGATCACACAGACATACTTTGGTACAGTCTGAGATGCGACTACATTTGGTATGAACACTGATAGGTAAAGATCACTGGGGAGGTCATCTGGGAGGCTGGCTACAACAACAGGCAATCAGACAATATAAAGACAAATCAACTGAAGCCCGGAGAAACCACTGACTCAATGAAGATAGTTCTCACAATTTTGTGACTTTCAATGTGACAGTAAATTTTCCATATGAGAATCTCATGCTCCTCCCAAGATTTTTCCTAAAACTGTTGGTGCCTACATTACGACAAAAATATTCAAGTTGAGAGGGGCTTCCGGCCAAGATGGAGGCTTAGACGGACACGCTCGGTCTCCCTCTACAACTAGAGTGGAATACAACTACTTCAAAACAAAAGATAACTAGAAATTCCAGAAAATAAAACTACACAGAAGCCCAACGTACAAAGTTATAAACCAGCGGCGCCCTTTGGGCAGGTAGGATGAGCGAAAGGGGGCGGTGCTGTTTGCGGTCACACCTGGGACAGCGGCAGGGAGAGCAGTCCCAGCGGCAGGGAGGACAATCCCAGTGGCAGGGAGAACAATCCCAGCGGCAGGGAGAACAATCCCGGCTGCAGTCAAACCCCGGCAGCTCGTGACCCCAACGCTGGGGAAAGCAGCCACCACATCACCTTGAACAGTGAGTCCCAGGGGGGCGGGAGGACGGATCCCGGTCTCCTAGCGGAATAACTGTGTGAATCCATCTTGGACCCCTGCCCCCACAGAAAGCGACACAGGGCTGCGAAATAGGTTGCGGACAGGCGCCAGTCGCTGGGTCGTGACGAGTACACAGGCACTGCCCCCTACAGCCGGCCCAAGAAAGCAAAACGCATCTGTCAAAATGAGGCACACAACCGTAGAAGTACCGGTGGCTCAGCTCACTAGGCAACAGATGAGGAATCTGACAGATGAACAAATAAGAAACTTGTCAGAGGCTCAGTTCAGGGCCATTGTTATCAGGTGGCTTACAGAATTAACAAAAGATCTGGAAAAAGATGAGAAAGAAGCGAAAAACACTCATAACGAAAGGAACAAAACCACATACGAGACAGATTGTGAGGAAAAAAAATCCAGAGTTCATTTCAACAAACCAGAATACGGAGAAGGAACGGGAAGCAACGATGAGAGGATCAGAAACCTCTGGGACAGCTATAAAAGGCCCAACATAAGAATCATTGGCTTGCCAGAGAACGAAGAAGACGAACTAGAACTTGAAAAATTGAGTGAAAATATAATAAAGGAGAACTTCCCAAACTTGGGGAAGGAAATAGACTTACAGGTCCAGGAAGCACAGAGAATTCCAAAAAAACTGGACCCAGGGAGAACCACTCCAAGACACATTATAATCAAAATGTCAAAAATTAAAGATAAAGAGAGAATCTTAAAAGCAGCAAGAGAGAAGAAAAAAATCATGTACAAAGGGGTCCCAATTAGACTATCAGCTGACTTCTCAAGGGAGACCCTGCAGGCAAGAAGGGACTGGCAAGAAATATTCAAAGTAATGAAAATCCAAAACCTACAACCACGAATACTCTATCCAGCGAAATTGTCATTCAGAATAGAAGGACAGAGAAAGTGTTTCCAGGACAAAATAAAACTGAAAGAGTTCATTAGATCCAAACCACTGTTATATGAGATGTTAAAGGGACTGGTTTAGAAAAAAGGAGGATCAAAACTATGAAATCTAAAATGAAAACTGCATCACAAGAAACAACAGAAGCTAGGGAATTGAAACAAGGGCAAACTAGACAGGCAACTAGAGTGAAAAAAGAACTATAGGTACGGGGAACATATTGGGGGGAGGTCAACAGGGAGGGGGAACGGGGAGAGGGAGGGAGATGATATAGGAATTGGGGATCATGGTGGGAGGGAATGGAGTGGACGGAGAGAGGTTGAGAAGAACTATATGCACAACTAATGGACATGGTCTAAGAGGGGGGGACAACTGGAGGGAGGGGGGCCACAAGGTGGAGGGGAGCAGAGGGAAGGGAAATTGGGACGGATGTAATATTATAATCAATAAAACACATTAAAAAATATTCAAGTTGAAAAATTAAATTACTTGATTCCAGTAGATTTTTTTCAGTTCATGATTGGCTAGTTTTTCAAGCAAAGAGTCCTGCTGCACATGTAACATTCCCATCAGCCAGACATTGAACTAGGGCACCACATACATAAAGAATAGAGTGCCTCCTATGTGATATTTTAATCACACTCTCTTCCTTAGCTTCACCTTGTACATCAGCCCAACCAGGAACTGTAAGATGGAGGGCGGTGACTGCAAAGGCTCTTTATCTCACATGTGCAGAGATTTGGGAAAGTCATACGAGAGACAAAATGAATCGTTTCTTAGCGAGAGCTCCATGTGGTTAAGGTTTTTATCTGAAAATCATTGAGTTAAGAGATATGTGCTCATGGTCAGGAGAATTTTCTAAATGGTTCAGGCAAGCAATTAATAAAAGCTCGTGTAACTAGGAAGTTACAATGAACAAACAGGTCATATATTATTTTCCATCATAAGACTGCTATACGCAACACACTCTTAGTCATTGTTCTTCCTGCAGATATTGTTTATACCACCTTAGCATGGGACCTGTGATCCTCTGGAATTGGATTTTTACCACTGAACAGCTTCCATTCCTCAGTGCCTGTGACCCATATATGATGATTCTTAACACTGGATGTCTCTTCATACATCTCTCTTTCTTGGCGCTTTTGTGTGTGCAATTGTGAGAAACGCTCACAATAAAAACGAAGACACAGGACTTGAGCAGCAAAGCGAGGTGTTTATTCATGAGTCTGCAGAGTTGGGCGCACCCTCAGCCAGGAGAATGTGTGCCCCAAGTAGACAAAGAAAACTGGTTTTATAGTAATGTGTTGAGCTCCCCCTCCCTAACGCGATTAGCTCCCCTTCCCCTCTCCGTCTCCCTTGTTTCTCCATTATTGGTTATTCCGGAGTTACAGTATAACGCAATTATCTAAATGCCCCTTTTGTGATTTGTAAATATGTTACTACTGTCAACTCCCTTCTCCCAATTTCCCTTTGTCTGGTGATGACTATCTTTCCCCCTTCAGGATGTCCCTTAAGATCCTCTAATTACATTTGCCCTGTGTTACTAATGATTTTCTATTGGTTTGGGAGCCACTATGTCCTTGTTTCTTACACATTCATTCATCTGATAGACGTGAAACCCATGTACATGCCAGACAGAGGGCTAGATGATAGGAGACAGTGTGAAGAAGGTAGACCAAGTTTCCTCTTGTTGTGGGTTTCATAATTTCTCTGTGGGAGATATTCCTAAAGAAATAATGATTGAAAAACTTATTATATTATAATTGTTCAAAATGCTATGAAGGAAGAAGACTGACTGCTACAATGTTGTATAGGAGGTGGTCTAACCTAATGTGTATGTGGGGAGGAAAGTTGACAAAGTCATCCCTGAGAAATACTTTAATCTCTGAGGCTTACATGAGGCTTGGTGTAAGCAGATGCTCAGGTATGTCTAAGAATACTTTCTTTTTTTTTTTTAATGTTTTTTATTGATTATATTGTTACAACAGTTCCAATTTTCTCCCCCTTGTTCCCCTCCACCCAGCACCCCCCTCCCCCAGCAATCCCCCCCAAGTCCATAAGAATACTTTCTTATATGCAATTAATTTACAAGTAGAAATCTCTACAGCCAAGTGCAAAGTTATAGATATATGTTACTATCCTTTGAACATTACTGTGAATGTTTAAGCATAGGCCAAATGTTTCACACAAAATAGGTGCAAATAAAGCATGAATTTAAACATAGAATTAAAGATAATTTTATGTAATTTGTTATTGTAATTAATGTATTTATTTATGCGTTGAAAAAACTTTTATTAAGTAGTGTCTCATGATGGCAAAAGAATGAGATTTAGAATCAGGGACATTTGGGGTTGATTTTCCTGTTAGAACTACTGTTTTGTGCAACAACCAGAGTCTCATTGAGAGTCTATTCATCTGCTGAGACACTGTAGATGAAGTCATCTACCAACAGCTGGGGCATTGCTGGTCTTAAATACATGGTAGTGTGGATAAAAAAGGGGCCACTTACTAACTAAATCTGACAATTTGGGGCAAGGCCTTCATGGTGGGACCTACAAACTCAGAGACCAAAAGTAACCACATAAGATGGTCTCAACATAAAAATCCCTCATTAAAAGTGGGTTATGGCACATCGTCACAACCTAGGCCTGCCTGTTCCTCAACAAACATGAACTTTTACCTTAAGTGAGCCTGTCTATTGACTTTTTTTTGCATCTAAGATAACATACCTTTGAAATGTCAGTCATCTTTTCCAGACCCCTTAAGGCACAACTGCTAGCAGCAGCAGAAGACCACATAACCCATCCTTGGTAGCTTGTTCTCCACACACCATTTCTATGTGCTGTAAAGGTTAACTATAAACTATCATGTACCTGCCAATGTAATAAAAAGTATGTGTTTCTCTATTTTGCCTTTTTATCCAATCCCAGAGATGTCCTCCCTTCGCCTTCTCCTGTCCCCTTAATCTACCACTAATGAGTTTTATCTAATACTCCTTACATCTCCTCCTTTTATTCTAACGTATAAAATAAGCTGCAAAACTGCTATTCTCCAGAGCACTTCTCAATCCATTGAGATTTTGCTTCCTCGTAAATTGGCTATTGTCATCAGCTTGGCTCAAATAAACTCATAAAAATTCTCTACAGGTTTGGACATCTCTGACGTCAACAGTAGCTATCATCATCATCATTATTATTGTTATTATTATTCGTCAGGGTTGAAAATAAAGTAGATTAGCTTGAGACATAGTAATTGTTCTATAATTCAATTGCGGAAATGTTATTAAAGTTTAAATATCTTAGAGACAGAGCCTGAGAACTACATTTGTAATTATTAACCAAGAGTACTTGACTACTGTGTGCTTTTTAGAGAATGTTGTAATATATTCTAATTCAATAATTAGAGGTATTGAAGAACCACAGTGGTGCATAAAAGAACAGGAAATGACTAAATAGCCTTGATTTGGGTAACTTGTATTTATGGTTATGTTAACGTATGCAATTAGAAAGTTCTTGGTGAAACCGGGAATGATGGGTGTTGACGGGAGGGGAAGAAAGTGGAGGCTAAAGATCTAGGCCTTCACGGGGTGGGTGACAGAGAGATAGTAAAAGGCTGTGAGCAGAGGTGTTTTACGTTGGCTTGCTTAGGGGAGGGATGAAAGATGGACTGAGTGGGAAGCAGAGAAGCCAGCTACAGATGCCTTAACAGGCCTGGTGAAAACTCTTGAGGAACTGACCTGGTGAGGAGATTACAAAGCAATAAAATAATAAAACTGAGATATGATGATGGCTCACACCAAGTGGTATTTAAAATAGAATATTTCGGAGATAATGTCGACAGGGGTTTTTGATAAATGGGATGGTGTAAAAAAGGTAGCAGTGGTGTTTGAGGAAACGGATGCCTCAGAGGTCATGATGATAATGACAGAAAGGCAAGGGCAGATTTGGGAAAAAAAAAAATCAAGGGTAAAAATCAACCAGACTTGGTGCTTAAGTGGATGGCAGGAGATAAATGAAAGGACTCACAAAGGTCTCCAGGGATGTGCCACCTTTTCAGCAAACAGTACCGCTGGGAAGTTTACAATTTTTGCTTCAGTCCAGCCTGTTGATGTTGAAGTGCTAATGGGACAGACGTTCGGATGGTTATAACAGGTAGATGATGCATAATGTGGGTCAGTCCTGAAGACTTGGGTCTAAGAGATATGAACAGATATGTGACAGCTGACCCCACAAGCAGAGAACATCTCTTAGAAAGCACAAATTAATTGAGTGAGACAGCATGCCACCCTTATCTTTTCCCTTACCCTTGTTCATCAAATCTGTTCGTCCACCTAGACAATTTTCAGATGGGTCCCATTTATTAAATTATTGATCCTGATTTGGGCCATTACTCTCTTTCTCAGAGTTTCCCAACAACTCTCCTTTCCCCAGTTTCCTCCTCTCGTGCCACCAGAATTTCCTTTCTGTAATAAAAATCTTATCCGTAATAAGTTGATTTGGTGCTAAAGACTGGCCATGCCTCTTCACTGCTTAAGTGTATAAGCCCCACTTTGTAATATGAAATACAAGGGTGGCCCAAGTCCTCACAAAATTCACCCCCATCTCTTACACACATTGTGTATTTTTGTGCTTCTACATCCTTGCTTAACCTCTTGGTACTCACTAAAATATCCCTCTTCACCTTGTTGCGTGGTGAGCTGCCGCTCAGCCTCCAAGCACCATTCCGATGGCATTACACACTGTGAACTTTTTCCTGACTCCTGAATACCATCCCATTCCCAGCTCAGCTGCGTGTGTGTGCACACGTGCACATACATGCACATGTGAGTGAACATCTACACACTCACATTGTTCATATTTCTTAGCCCTTCAAAGATAACTGCATTGTCTTTTAAAATTAATCTTTATTGTATTTTTTGTTCATTACCTTTTAGTCCCCTTCTATCTTCCTCCCTGCAGCAAACACCACATTGTTGTCCATGTTCTTAAGTCCTCCATTTTTGCTCAATCCTTCCACACCCCCCAACCCACCCCCCTCCACCAGATGTCATCCTACTTTCCATCTATGAGTCCCTATTTTAGTTGTTAGGTCAGTTTGTTCCTTAGATTTCACATATAAGTGAAATCATGTATTTGTCTTTCTCTAACTGGCTTATTTCACTTAGCATAATATTCTCCAGGTCCATCCATACTGTGCAAAAGGTAAAACTTTCTTCTTTTTTTATGGCCAAGTAGTATTCCATTTTGTAAATGTTCCAGAGTTGTTTTATCCACTCGTCTACTGATGCACACTTGGGCTGCTCACATATCTTGGCAACTGTAAATAATGCTGCAATGAACATAGTGATGCTTTTGATCTTTCAAATTAGTGTTTTGGGTTCCTTTGGATATATTCCCAGAAGTGGGATCACTGGGTCAAAAGGCAGAGCCACTTTTTATTTTTTGACATATCTCTATACTGCTTTCCACTGTGGCTGCACCAGTCTGCATTCCCACCAACAGTGCAAAAGAGTTCCCCTTCTTCCACATCCTCGCCAGCGCTAGTTATTTATTGATGATAGCCATTGTGACAGGTGTGAGGTGATATCTCATTATGGTTTTAATTTGCATCTCTCTGATGATTAGTGACACTGAGCATCTTTTCATATGTCCATTGGCCATCTGTATGTCCTTTTTGGAGAAGTGTTTATTAAGGTCTTTTGCTCATTTTTTAATTGGTTTGTTTGGTTTTTTGGTGCTGAGTTTTTAAGTACTTTGTAGATTTTGGATATTAACTCCTTATCAGATGTATAGGTGAATATGTTCTCCCATTCTGTGGGTTGTCTTTTTATTTTGTTGATGATTTTCTTTGCTGTGCAAAAGCTTTTTAGTTTGATGTAGTCCCATTTGTTTATTTATTTTCTTTTGTTTCCCTTGCCTGGGGAGATATATCCGATAAAAAATTGCTATCCATGGTGTCTGAGAATTTGCTGCTTATGTTTTCTTCTAGAATTTTTATGGTTTCAGGTCTAGCATTTAAGTCTTTGATGTATTTTGAATATATTCTTGTGTATGGTATAAGAAGGTGGTCTACTTTCATTTTTTTCTGCATGTATCTGTCCCATTTTCCCAACATTATTTATTGAATAAACTATCTTTAGCCCATTGTTTGTGTTTGCTTCCTCTGTCAAATATTAATTGACTATAAAGGTGTGGGTTTACTTCTGGGCTCTCTATTCTGTTCCATTGATCTATGTGTGTGTACTTATGTCAGTACCAGGGTATTTTGATTACTATGGCCTTGTAGTATAGTTTGATATTAGGTAGTGTGATTCCTAATATTCTTCTTTCTCAGGATCGCTGTTGCTATGTGGGGCTTTTTGTGGTTCCATATAAATTTTTTGAAATATTTCTTTCATCTTGCTATCTCCCCTTGCTGACACATAAACATCATACAACTTTTACTAAATTGAATATGGAAAAAATAAATTTAATAAGAGTCTATGGATGAAGGTATGAAAAAAAATCAGCAAGTTAGGTATTTGATGGCTGTGAGGAGAGCAATTTAGGTTAGGACCTGATTATTAGAAATTATCAGCAGCCGTCCGTCTCGAGAAACAATGGTGTAGCTTCTTAAGAGTCTATCTGCACCGCCGAGAATGGCTGTGCAGTCCGACTCGGAGTGACACGGTATCTGTCTCCTCCCGTGTTGAATCGACATCTTGCGATGACGCTGGAGTGTCCTCTCCAGTGAAGCTGAAGCTACAGAGCCTGGGCAGGGTGATATGGAGGGTCTGCTGTTGCCCATGCAGCAGACCCCCCCTCTCTTCGCAGCTGAAGGGTCCAAGGGAAAGACGGAGTCAATACAGCTTGGCTTCAGGTGCGCCACAGGAGTTGCCGGTGTTGACTACAACGTCAAACCGCCTTAGGGACTCCGGCTCCAGATTTTGTGTCGGAGTTTACTTCCTTAGCCTTTCCCCTGAAGAGGTATGCCGCAAGGCAGCGGAGGTTTTTTGGAGTCAGAGTTTTCCTTCTCTGATGTGCCCTGACTGGAAGATCGAACCAGCGACACTTAGCTCGCAGGCCAACGCTCAAACCACTGAGCCAAACCAGCCAGGGCCTGATTATTAGAAATATATATATATATATATATATATATATATATATATATATATATTTTGACCACGGCGGCGTTCCGTATCGCCGCGAATTCAGCAACGGGAACATGGCGGCTGTGGCAGGGCTGGATACGGAGTGATTTCCCCTACCTTCTCTTCTAGATTTGTTCTTCTGAATCATCTAATTTGCTGTTGATTTTTTCTAGTGTACGTATTTTACATTTTACTTACTGTATTCTTCAGTTCTGATTTTTTTCCCAGTATTTTCTGTTTTATTGAAGTTCTCCTCGAGTTCATCTGTTCCCAGTTCCTTGACCAGTTTTATAATCATTATTTTAAACTCCTTCAGAGAAGGAAAACTCTGATTCCAAAAAACCTCCGCTGCCTTGCGGCATACCTCTTCAGGGGAAAGGCTAGGGGAGTAAACCCCGACAGAAAATCCGGAGCCGGAGTCCCTAAGGCGGTTTGACGTTGTAGTCAACACCGGCAACTCCTGCGGCGCACCTGAAGCCAAGCTGTATTGACTCCGTCTTTCCCTTGGATCCTTCAGCTGCGAAGAGAGGGGGGGTCTGCTGCATGGGCAACAGCAGACCCTCCATATCACCCTGCCCAGGCTCTGTAGCTTCAGCTTCACTGGAGAGGACACTCCAGCGACATCGCAAGATGTCGATTCAACACGGGAGGAGACAGATACCGTGTCACTCCCGAGTCGGACTGCACAGCCATTCTCGGCGGTGCAGATAGACTCTTGAGAAGCTACACCATCGTCTCTCGAGACGGACGGCTGCCGACGATATATAAATGTTCATTCTTCCCCCCAAATCTGAAGAGAAATAGCTCCTGAAGTTGTCTAAAGGAAAAAGTAGGGGTAAAATAAGGAAGGGGCAGGGAAAACAACAACTGTATATGTAATTTTTATCACTGAGTGAACCTGGGCCAATCAAAATTAATTGGTATGAGACCATCAAATTATACTTTACCTGATATCCACAGTTACCTTATACTTATCCTGCATAGTAAAGATGAGCTATTCACCTATGTGAACTTCAAACATAATTGAAGCTTCAGCTGTAACTGGTGATTTTAAATAATATTAACCAATTCTTGAAATAAATGTCTCTTAGAAAAGCATTAGGCACTTTTTATTCTTCATAAACTGAATAGAAAAAAAATTATTTCAGGGAATCTTTACAGGGATCAGCTATATAGTATAAAATAAGCTTGTATATGTGCACACATACATAATTTTAGAGAAAAAAACACAGAAATTTAAAAAATATGAACAATCTTTACAAAATGACTTTCATCACCCTCTCTGGTTATAAACATTGTACACATTTACTGCAGAAAAATTAGAAATTATGTGTAGATTTAAATAAAATGAAAGTGACCCAAAATTATAACACCCAGAGTAAGCGATCATTTAAAATATATCTTGGGAATTCCTTTACATAAAAATGATTTTAATGTATTTTTTAATAAGTAGGGTTCCATCATATCTGTCATTTTTTAAAATTCTGCTTTTAAAATTTGGTATTACAACATAAGTGTGTGATCTTAGTAAACAGTCTTTAAAAAGCCTATATTTAACAGCTTTGCAATATTTCATCACATTGTTAGTACTAAAAGCATTTAAAATTTTTCCTATTCTAAACATTTGTGATGTTTCCATTTGGTAGTTATTAAAATCAGTTGTTATTTTCACTTTTTCCCTGCCTGCACTCTTTTTAATCCATTGTACCCCAGGCTTCCATTTGTAATGCTCCAAAAAAAAAAAAAAGCACTATGGCAAAGGTTCCCACTGACTTTCCAATAACCAAAATCACGAGATTCTTTGCAATAACAGAAAAACAATGACTGCAATGTAGTCTCTAGAATCAGATGCCCCTTGGTTCAAATTCCATGTTTACCACTTAGAAACTGCATGACCATGGGCAAGTTCTCTAATTTTCTGTGGTTCCGTTTTCTCATCTGTGAAATGGAGCTCATTTTTACTGATGTGATTTATACATATGATTGCAAGGGAACTGATAAAGGTGGAAGGAGAGGGATACCACAGCAATTCCTGTAAGTACCTCCTGCAAGATTGGTAAAGATGGGTGAGGGTTGCCTGTGTCCCTTGGTAAAGGTCACACTCCTATTGGTGGGTGTATTCACACAGTCTTTGCTTCACTGGGTTCCATTACTACTTCTTTCCTTCCTCCATTCAGGTTTAGAGCTGGTAACAACTCCTGACTGTTGCTAACTAAAAGAAACATCCTATATTTACCTTAGACCTTTCATTAAGGTTCTTATTAAATTCCTGTTTGAGAATACCATATCTGTCCTCTTGGGACTCTGATAGATCTTATCATTCCCTTCGGGTTTTCTAACAGAACCCCAATGCTTTCTGTACAACCACTCTTCTGCTTCCAGCCCATGTGACTTGGGGGAAGATGGTGCACGTCTTCAGCTCCCGGGTGCGATCCTCATAGGCACAGCAATCATGAAAGTCTCCTCCCTCTTGCTAGGAAGTGGTCCCAGAAACTAAAGATAATTAGAATAAATAATGACAGCCATTGTGTCACATTTAATGATCACAGAGCTTAAGACGCCTCAGTCATACTTTAGGGAGTTCCATCTCATGGGTAAAAAAGGATTTTTCTTTCTTATCACTTCTGCTAGACTTGAACAAAGAAGAGGGTTATCCCAGTTGTCGCTGGCAGCTCTTCAGCAACCAAAAGGGGAGCCAGCCTGATGACAAAACTCACCCACAGAAGGAAATCAAGCGCATCGTCAAGACCAAACTGAAGACTTTATCATACCAAACCTGGAGCCTGGCCTACAACTAGATTCCTATTCCACTAGAGAAGGTGTTTTCTATTTTTTAAGCTCACTTGAGGAACTTCCTCATTCTTGAAATCTGTTGTTTCTAAACTGCTATGATTTTGCAATAGCTAACATTTATTGAGTGCTTACTATTTGACATTCAGGGTACCGAGAGAAATAAATCACAAGGTAGGCTCTGTTATTAGCTTCGTTGTATACATGAGGAAGCTAAGTATTCATAAGGATCATCAATTAGCCTTGGCCTCACAACCAGTCGGTGCGTCAGTTGTAATCCAAATCTGGGTCCATCTGACTCTGGCCATTTCAGCATGGCCCTCGGTGTGACCTGAACTCACTTTTCTGGACAACTCCAGCATGAGAGTATCTCAGCAACTCACTTCCAGGCAACTGAGGCATTGCCAGAAACTCCCCTTTCAAATGACCTCATATTCTGATAAGAGAGATGAGGTACACTTTTAATGGCCAAAGGCATGTGGAGGGGTGGAGTTCAGTGTTAAGTAGAAGGAAACAGTAGAGATATGCATGGTAAGAACTCCACGGAGGGAGACCATCTTTGAAGGTGAGATTATTGTTTACTTAGGTGATAAGGGTGGCAATTTATATAAATCATGCAAACTCACTGGGAAAACAACCAGGAGTAGGAATGAAGTTTTAGGCAATGTCTTAGGAAGTAACTTGTGAGATGATCTTACTCGGGGAGAATAAGTCAATGTCGTATTTTCAGTACAAGTTTTGAATAAAGTTTTGAGATTATAGACTGTGATCAGAACATAGAGATGAAATCAGACCAAGTCTTATATTTGATTCTACTCATTCTGTGACCTTTTTGTTAGCATTAATATGAGTACTTCTCATGTAAGCGGAATCAAATTTCCAAACATTATTTCTGAATTGTACTGACGAAAGTCCAGTCCAGGACATTTTGTCAGTCTTGCCTCCTTCAATAATTTGTGTTTGTTCATGAACATAGATGTGTTGGTTCTGATTGAAGTGGTCTTTTTTTAATGTTGAAAAGAGAAAAATGTTGGCCTGGGCCAAGAGTTCATCTTCATGGGGCCATTCTTGGTGTGACTAAGTCAAATGAAGCAGTCTCACATAGGACACTTTGACACAAAGAATTTCAGAGCCAGGGCTAATGACAGCATTTTTGCTTAATATGGATGATGTGAGAACAGACACACAGTGTTTATTGGCACACTTACTAAAACACTAGCAAAAAGGAAGAGCAAAGAGGATGAACCTGGGAAGTACTCAGCAAAAAGCTCCCATTTTCCTGTGAAATTAATTCACATTATGGGTGTGCTGCCTTGGATGAATTTCCTTCCTTTTACATTCCCACTTAGCTTTCCTTTAAGTGTCAAATAAAGCGGGTGGTAGAAAATGCCGTGCACCAGTCATTTTGACATTCCTTTGCAAATTAGTCAGGCTTTGATAGTATAGGTCGGCTCTACCAAGCAGGGGGGCTTTCAGCTTTGGGAATCTGGCAGGAGTTCAAGAGCAATGTGTTGCTTTGAACTCACTTGTTAGCCGTGCAAAATAAACACCATCTACCTTGCAATAAAAAAAGCATCAGCAGGAGGAAAAGAGAACATTCTAAACCCCTCCCTTGAGACTTCAAAACCCTCACTGGGGCTGCTAAATTAGGACAGGAAAAATAAGGCCTGCTTGTGAAAAGAAAGGAGGGGAAAAAGAACTATCCTACAACAAACACACACAAAAATTACAATCACTGAGAACTAATTATGTTTTCATGATCGCAAACGCATTGAGAGTGTGAAAGCTCATGGACGCATCCTGATGCTGCTATAAAATGTTTCCTGGCTAATTATTTGCCAGTACAACTGTTCACTTCCTGTGGTGGATTTATGCTAAATCCTGTTATTAGTCTTGCTCTGCAATTGCCATTGTCTATGACTAGAAGCAAGGCTGAAAGGCTACAGTCAGCCTTTTATTAGACACCATGTGAATGGAGATTTGACCCAATGTCTGACCACTTCCCCCCTTTGGTTTTTATGTGAGCTCGACGAGCCTTTCCCTATAAATCACTGGGTTCCAATGAACTTTTACTCTTTTTTCTCTCCTTTCAACTCTACTACTTTGTGTGTGTGTGTGTGTGTGTGTATGCACACACTTTAAAAATAAACTACATAACTTCTTTTTCTTAACAGTAGTTAAAACCTTTTCATCATATACAAGTTCTACAGTTCTTGTTCCAAAAAAATACGAAACCAATTTTAAAAAATTTATTTTTAGAGGGAGGGGGAGGGAGGGAGAAACAAAAACAAAGGAGAGAAACATGGATGTGCAAGAGAATCAACAGTAGGCTGCTTCTTATATGCCCCCAGTCGGGGCTCAGCCTGAGACCCAGGCACATGCCCTGACCAGAACTGAACTGGTACCCCACCCCCCCACCCCC